>NC_079195.1:202120007-202397507 GCF_029499605.1 Hyla sarda
CATTCTGCATGAAACAGCTTCAGATCACTATTGGACTGTCTTGTCAAGCCTGTATTGAACTTGGTTCTGGTATGGTACTTCTGAGCTTGATCCTGGTGACACTGGGGGGGGGGGGGATTTATCAAAACCTGTCAAGAGAAAAAGCTGTTGAGTTGCCCATAGCAACCAATCAGATCGCTTCTTTCATTTTGCAGAGGCCTTTTTAAAAAAATGAAAGAAACAATCTTATTGGTTGCTATGGGCAACTCAGCAACTTTTCCTCAGGACAGGTTTTGATAAATCTCCCCCACTGTATCTACATTGCTGGTACTGTTTTGGTACAATATTATTTTATTTGAATATGTGTTTGCTGTAGGCTATGCTATATCTATGTTAGCCAAATAGGGAACCTGTTTAAAAAAAATTGTGATATTGTGATATTCTTACAGGAGTATGGGGGGGGGGGGAGAGTTTTGGGGAGCACTATTATTATGAGGAGGGTACAAATGGGGGCACGGTTACTGTGCGGGCACAATTATGATTTTGTGGAACACTTTTACCACCTGGCGCACTTTGTCATTATATTTGTTAGGAGGGGTGGAGCTGAGGAATGGTACTGTACAGGGGTATCAGGTTGCCACATTTGTATAGAGGGTATATAATGGGCTGGGGGCTAAAAAAAAAGTGCCAGGAAAGTATATATATGTCTGATAAGACAAGATGCCCTCTGTAGTCACCGGACCTAACTGTACTGTAAGCATTAGGCTAGGTTTACATTAGTGTCGAAGGCTCCGTTCAGGGCCCTTGTTGTAGAATCCATCCAGATGACAAGACAAATAAAACACAGCATTCAGTATTTAATTTTTTTATTTATTTTTTGTCTTGTCATATCTAATCAAGCGAACAAACATCATACTGAAAACTGGACAGACTCCTTTAATGGGGTCTGTCGGGCTCCATTGCTTTCTAACGTGCAGTCGTCTTGCCCAAACGGAGCCTCCAAAGCGGAAGTTAACCTAGTTTTTTACATTCTGCAGAGCTTCTGCAGTTGTAAACATACGTTACATGGGTGGGTTGGGGGGGGGGGCTACTGAGGCCTCAGATGCGTTATGTGTTTTGCCCCCTAATGCTGAACTCCTAGCTGCATTATTTCTTTCATGGCCCTGCATTGTTATGCATGTCTAGTGTATAAAAATGGAAAGGTAACCTGTAATATCCACACTGAAAAGGTTTTATGTGAACATTCTGCATTCAGTCCTATGGAATATGCTGATGGCATAGAGATAACACGCTAAAATATTAATATAGTCATCATTAGAATTCTGGAACTTGGGAGCACCCTCAAAGGTAAGAGATGAGAGCCTGCAGCAGAGGGAGTATGTGTCTAGTGTTAAAATGAGAAGCCCAAGGAGGGAAATATCAAGGCTGGGAAGAGAATCACATATCTGGCTCTTACACACCATCAAGACCTTCAAAAGCAACATGAAAAGCCATCAATTTATAAAAGTCTACACTAACCCGGCGGCCAAGGTATTGCCCTAAAACCGTCTGCTTTTCTACCTGCTCCTTAGCAGCTTGTCCCCCTCACATACTGTTTCCCTCCCTGTAGATTGTAAGCCCTCGCAGGCAGGGCCCTCGCCCCCTCTTTATCAGTGTCATTTACTGTTTAGGGTCATTGTACTTGCATTGTTATATGTATTTTAACCCCTCACCATATGTACAGATCCCTGGAACATACTCACTAAGGTTTCCACAGAAAATGCGGTGAATTTCAGCTCTGGAAAACCCCACAGCTCAAGCAAAATGTAGGCAAAAGTACGAAATGTAGGGAAACATTAGTAAATACTTGGGATAAATACCTGACGGGAATCAAAACCCATAAACAAAACTCCACTCCACTCTTAGTGAATCAGGGCCAATGCATTGACTATCATGTCAAAACCTCATTGGAGACAATGATCGACCTCGAGAGCACTGGAAGAAATAACTTTACATCTGATTTATTACAAAAGAAAAATAATTAACACTGGTCAGGTATAATATGAAAATGCATAAAATACAATAAATAGATCTAAAAAGAATTATGCACATACATTATCTCAAAGCAGTACAGCAGAAAAATGGAAATGGAACTAAAAAGTCTTTTCGACAATCTACGACTGATGTGGAAAAATAGTAAAAATTTCATAAAATGTTAATGCAAATTTTTTACATCTATGCAAATCAGCCCTCTTCAGTCAATATTCGTTTAATCACAGTTATATATTACTTATTTTATTAGTTGTCTTGATTTATAGGAAAAGCAGTTCTGGAATGGACAGGAAAAGGGAAGGGTGAGGAGCTTTGACTATGCTTTTCTATGGAGCCTGGGTAATTCTGTGACTAAATAAGTATGAGATAACTTTTAAATATGTCCTTTTTCCTGGATCAGTCTAAGAATGCAAACAATGCAGTTCCTTTAGAGCAGTGGTTTCCAACCTGGGGTACAAGTACCCCCAGGGTTACTTAGCAGTTCTCCAGGAGGTACTATAAAAAAAATCAGTAATGGTGGCCAAAGCCACTGGTTACTGCTTCTAAAGTGGCCAGGGCCACTTAAAAATAAATTAGCATTGGCTCTTGGTAGACTGGTGTCACTGCACCTAGGAGCAGCGCAGTAGGACAGCAGAGGAGAAGCACGGGCACCGGGCTGCTGTCAGCAGTAACTACCATTAGCTTCAGTGCTCCACTGCTTCTGCTGACTGGGCACCTACTGCTATTAGCCATAACAATAGGTCCCCGGACTAGAGGAGCAGTGGTGCACCAAAGTGGGACAGTATGGGGGCCTCAAACTATATATTGGGTCACAGAAGAGGCCTAACTACTTTATGGTGACACAAAGTGGGAGCTTTTACTATGTGCAACAATACACATGGGAAGTTTGTAAAGAGGTGGTTACTGTACTGGATAAAGGAGCCTAAAATGTTTGGTTGGCAGGTTCTGTGGAGACAAGTCTTGTCTGGGAAAAATCTTAATGGCGGTCTAGGCCAGATAGTGAAGAAAAGTAAAAGTAAACAAAAAGTCCCCCGATTCACAGAAGATGCCACCTGTGAATCGTGGGACTGGGGAGATAGGGAGGAGAAGATATATTAAAGTAAAGCAGATGAATTATACTTTATTCATATTATAGTATGAATATACTATTATATTCATACAAAAATGTCTCTAATATGGGGGTACAATTTTTGGAATGTACTGTCAAGTGGTACTCAGGCAAAAAAAAAGCTGTCCGGGCATGCTGGGAGTTGAAGGGCCACAGTTTGAAACCAATGCTCTAAAGAGAAGGCAAAAGGCTTATGTGAAGAATTTATTTGATCAATACTTTACTGAAATACTGCAAAAATAAATAAATAAATATATATATATTTTTTATACTTTTTTTTTGTAAAGATGATAAGATAAAACCTAGTTGTTCTAGGTAACATGATGGCAAATGAGAATGTAAGTATGTTCTTCAAGTCTTCCTCATTACATCTTTCAAGGGGCCTGGTGTCAACTCATTCGGGATTCCGAAATAATTTGTTGCTTTAGTGACGACTTCTTTGGTTATCGAATATTACAGAACTTGAATGTTGTTTGGACGGTTCCAAAAGTGAGATAAGTCCCAAGGAAGGTTTGTCGAAATGGGAGAAAGAGTCTTCAACTTTCATATCAAAGGTTTCCATAGAAGTTCTTCTTGTCTTCTTGTTCTTCTGGCCCAGCCCTCATTATAAACCCTGACTTGTCTTCAACTGAAATAATAAAACCTCTCTCGATACCATTGATTTCTCTATGTATTATAGATGAAAAAGAGGAGAAGACTCATCGCCTCATTGAATACTCGAGGCCAAGGCTAAAAAAAAAAGGCAATCCCTAAGGTACCTCATAGATTAAAGGCACAAGACTAAGCTCTAACCACCATGGCCCTACTTGTGTAGGCATCAGGATATACATGTAGTTTGGTGCATATACAAAAACTGACAACTTCTTATGGTCTAAAGAAGTAGAAAATATTATGAATGCATTGTGAAAGTGGCAGATATGGCATATTGAGACTTCTTGTCTTGTAAGCAAAGGAAACTAAAGGGTTTCATATTAGTTTAAATCCAGTGTCCAGACCCTGTCCAATTCGTAGTTAGAGATGGAATAAGCGCGCCCTAAATCTGTTCTCTCCCAGCTGTAAACCACATTACCAAGATGGTCAAATATTACATGTCTAAAGTTTAATTTTGAATGACAGATATACTTTAAGCTTTGCTGTGTAGACAGGGACAGAGACAACAGAGTCATTATTATTCAAGGGTAAAGATTTAATGACATATGATGGGTCTATTGAACCATTAAAGGCCTAGATAAGGCAATATAGCAATACTATATACATTAAAGATAAGGCATTGTCAGATTTGCTTCCTTGGCTATACAGGTTCGTTCTGGGGGGGAGGGGTAGTACACTTCCTAGTGACTGCATTATGATATGTTTCCACATTCAGGTTTTTTGACCCAAGTATGAATTAAAAAAGAGAAGTGTTTGTCTTTTCTTTAGATAAAGCCTCCATTCATGATACCTTCATTGTTTTGCCTTCAAAAACTGCATTAATTTGCCTAAGTATGGAAACACACTATTAAGACATTGACAGTTCTCTATGCAATAACTTATGCATTGCAGATGCCATAAGGTATTCTGGTGGTCTGACCACATTGATGTACAGAGATAAAAGGTGGAATTGCTATGTAATTCATGGGTTATGTAAGAGTTGGTATTTAGAATATGCTGAGGTTAGGTTTTATTTGAAAGAATAGAGCCCATTTATCAAATATAAAGGTGAGACAGTAGCAAATTTTTACATTTCTGTAATAGTGTATTAGGGCCAGACACATTCATCAGACAAGCATTTCTTATAATTGGAACACCATCGGAATCCACAGGGAATTTTTATTTCCAAGCAATGTGACTGTGTTCCTGGAAAAGCCAGATTAGTACAAATGCCACACAAAGACAAACAATGTAAAAGAGGCAATATAGATGTTTATTGATGAAATGCCTGGCATGAGTGCTGTAAGGCAGAAGGCGCGGGAGATCGAAGCCAAGCAGCTGTGCGAAAACACGGAATTCTAGCACAATGACCTGTGAGAAAGTGATAGAAAAAAAATTACGAATTAGTGACATAAAACCAAGTATAATCAGAATGAATGATGCATATTTGGTATCTCTTTCCTTCCTTTCCTCCCTCTTTCCTTTATTCCTAAAAATCTCCTCTCCATCTCTCTCCATTCATTTTAACAATCAATCTCTCTATACTCTCTTTTTTCTTTCTTTTTCTTTTTTTTCCCTCTTTTTTTTCCTTCCTTTTTTTCCCCTTCTCCCCTTTCTTTCTCTCTTTTCCTTCATTTATCTTATCTTAATCACCTGGTAATTCTCCTTCCCCAACTCTCCAGGCCAAAACTAAGCCCTCTCGTTAACCAGCCTCGACCTGACTATCCCAACTCCATCATCAGATGGGTATATAACCCACCTCCGATTTTGTAATGATATCGCAACATCTTTGTTGTTAAAACATCCTTAATCCATCTTTTCTCTTTTTAATCCATCCTCTCTCTCCTTTTATACATCTCATCCGTGAGAGATTTGGGAGAGGGATATTACTTCAAACAACAACACCACAACCACTCACCAAAACAAAAACAACAATAACAACAACAACAACCAAAAAAAAACTGAAATTTACTAAGAACTAATATATCATTAGATATTTAAACATAAATACATATATTTAATACCGAATTTGCACTTTTGCTCCTCTTCTCCTCAACCTCTCCCCCTCTTTGCTTTCCTAATATCCCATGAAAGGGATTGGGGTCTCAAGGCAGTACAATAATTTACTTGCTACTTTAATTTGATTCTCCCTCCCCCCTACCCCGGTGCTGGAAAGGAGAAAAAAGAAACCTGTATTATGAATGGCACATGGGGCCTTGTTGCAGATTTTGCATCGGGCCCAGAAGATACAAGCTACACCTCTTGACCCAGGTCCACCTGAAATGATCTTGAGAGAATTAATGCTAAATCTGAACTTTAATTGTCTTTTTAGGGAAATAAAGTCTCAGGTAGCTTTGAGGTAATAAGATCCCGGCACTCGAAAAAATGCTTGAAGAAATTCTTTATTTAATGCATAAACTATATAACGCAGCACGCGTTCCGGCTTTACTACAGCCTTCCTCAACTGCAGTTGAGAAAGGCTGTTGTAAAGCCGGAACGCGTGCTGCTTTATATAGTTTATGCATTAAATAAACTAAAGAATTTCTTCAAGCATTTATTCGAGTGCCGGGATCTTATTACCTCCATTGGGTTACTCGTCCCTGGCACCTACCTACACAGTACCGACCTGTCTATGCCTGAATCAGGTAGCCTTGAGACTGCCGCAAAAATGTGAGTCTACTAGCCAGAAGAGAGAACTGTTTCAGACCTGGAAAGCTATGTCATACATGGTGGGCCATTTGGCAACTTCATAAAATGTTGTCAGTATTAAAAATAGGATGCACATTGTCCAATGCCCTGCAAATATTGTGCATGTATTATATCAATTTGAATAGGACAAATTCGTGATATTTGTTGGTTTTCAGCCACTTGACCTCAACGTGCTGCCATATAGCCTCCATGAGGAATGTTCTCCACCAGGCGTAATGATTGTATGAGCTGGGCAGAGACGTGCTCAGCCACACACTTATCCCAGCAGGTTCTAATGATCGGTGGGATTCTGACCACTAAGACCCCACCATTAAAAACTTTTGACGTGTTTTTCACATCTTATAAATTTTTTAAAGTGAGAGTAATGCTTTGAGACAAAAGCGTTGATTTCCTATGTTCTATGTTATTATGCTGGGTTCACACTAGTGTCTGTTCTGTTGCCCTGCTCCATTATTGGAGCACAACAACAAAAAATGGTATTAACAGATCCATGGCACTCCTGACACCAGCAGTGTCTGACAGATGCTATTGACTTTGATCATCTAGGTTTCTGTTATTGTTACCCGCATTTTACTGGACAAAACAGTGCAGCATGCTGCACTTTTACGGCTCTGCAATAGAGCCTTTAACATAGCCTTAATGTTGAATTACATCTCAGAGATCATAGTTCCCGAACAGCTTACAGGACACCGGGAGGGACCTTACCTGCCGGTGTCTGCTCCGTGTCGGGATCCCCTGCATGGCCGGCGCTCTCCTTCGACGTCATTACGTTGTCGCGCACGCCGTCCCGTCATCCAATAGGAGCGGCGTGAGTAGCGACGTGATGACGGCGACAGAGAGCGTGGATCCCGGGGAAGAAGACGTCCGGAGCGTCGGGGATACCACGGGGACGCGGCAACAGCGAGGGAGCGACATCCAGGGCACCGGTGACGAGCGGTGACGAGTCCGGAGCAGCGGGACAGGTGAGTATTACCTCCTATCCAGTGGTCTTCAACCTGCGGACCTCCAGATGTTGCAAAACTATAACTCCCAGCATGCCCGGACAGCCAACGGCTGTCCGAGCATGCTGGGAGTTGTAGTTTTGCAACATCTGGAGGTTCGCAGGTTGAAGATCACTGTTGGGTGCAAAATCTTTTTTTTCTAGATTTTGCACCTTTAAAACAGGGTGCGTCTTATATGGCGGTGCGTGCTATAGGGCAAAAAATAAGGTAGTACTTATCAAAGATCAGGGTCTGTCAGAAGTCCACCTATATTAAAGGGGTACTCTGGGGGAACTAAACCTATAGCCCAACCTTCTCATCAACTTAGTTAATTGTCTAAAATAGCTATATAGAGCAGTTTCCCCTCTTTGGTTGTCACATGTATGAAGTGAAGGAATGACATCATGCAGTCATCCACTCTTTCTCTGTCTAAACCCCTCTCTGAAAGCAGCCCCCACCCTCCTGAGAGAGACACAGACCATTTGGTTTCTGCCCTGCACTGATGATTCATGTTCCCTTTAGTGCTGAGAACTGGGAGGTGTGTGCAGCCTCAGCCAATCAGACACTGAATCTGCTGCTCAAAGCAGGAGGTTGGGGGCTGGCAGAGCAGAGCTGCAATGATTACTGGGAGATGTAGGCAAGGGGGCTGAAGGATGGCAAAGAACATCAAGCAGCCAGAGAAGACAACAGGGGCCACAGGGGCCATGCACAGCAGGCAGGATGGTTTACAGTGAACATATCCATCTAGTGTGGAGCTTTTCTTTACACATATACTTCCTTGGAGTACCCCTATAATCACTTTGAAACCAATGAAGGTCCAGCTATCATCTTCTCATATCTCTTTATGCCTGTGTTTTACATGGACTTCCTCTTTAAATGGCCTAGCATGAAATGCAAACCTATAATTCTTGAGACTTGAGAACAGGACAATTCTACCACTTGAAAACCTGAACAAAAATAAGTTTTGTCTGAAATTCATCATTATGTGGAATCACGCTGCTGGGGGTGAAGGTTATTCCCATACAAAGAAGGAAATTACATATTGTGGGAGCTTTTTCTGACATTGGTACATGAACAAAAACCAATAGAAAATATACTGGAGGTAATGAAGCTGTCAGTACACAATGTAATTCCATTTTGGAAATGATCCATACATACTTGTGACAATGACAGCTGAGCTCACGAAGGTCCTTGGACATTGATTGTTGTCACAGTGGCAAGAAAACATCTCTGAAACAATCTATCGGGGTCCTGGGGTTGGTTATCACAGTCCAATTTATGGCTCAGAAAATGGCGCTTAAACCCGTTGGACACTGAAGTTGATTGGGTGGACCTGCTGGGACCCTCCAAGGAGTTTTGTTCTATGCCTAGAGGAGAAAATTGGCATGTTATATTCAATATAATAAGACATATTTATGGACATTTATCAACGGGTTTAGTCAGGTTTTCTTTACTATAATTGTCGCAAAATTGTCTCAACTGCGACTACTCGATTTTTCGTGCGACATTTTGACTGGAAAGCGAGAAAAGCAAGTTTTCCTAAAATTTACTATGTAGTAATAATTTTAAAATGGACTACGGGTAGTCAGGTATTTATTAACTGCGACAGTCGCAACTGCGCAAAAAAAAGTCGCAACAGCGTTAAAAATTGACTAAATTTACTCCAGCTCAAACATGGAGCAGAAAAAGCTACTACCAAAGTAAAAAAGGAAAAAATGCTTACGTGAAAGAAAATTATCAACAGGCTGAAAGCAGTTGATAAATACGTCGCACATAAGCAAAAAAAAAGTAAGGAAAAAATTACTAAAAAAAAGAATACATAAGCAAACATTGATAAATGTCCCTCATTACGGTTATGTATGTCAGAAATACAAGAGTGGCAGAAATACAACAATGGGTCCACTCTATGTTTTATTGATCGGTCATGTCACATACTGTGCAATTCTCTTACTTTCCCTCGCGAGATAAACTATGACAAAGTCCACTCTCCCTCTCTCCACCATAAGTTTTAACATGCATTTTCAGCTATATCTTGGTGGGTACGGGGGTAAAAATATTTTCCTTTTGCATATAAGACCTGAATAGGCAACAATGCCTTGAGGCTTCATTCACCCCTAATTCTCATATATTTGGGACGGTACTTGGGCCAACCTAGGCACAAAGAGCCGGGTGTGACTTTATCTGCTACACCAGTGTTTCCCTTCCTGTGGCTATCCAACTGTATCAAAAATACTACTCCCAGCAGGTCTGGATAGTTGATGCCTGTCCCAGTATGTTAAAGGGGTACTCCGCCCCTAGACATCTTATCCCCTATCCAAAGGATAGGGAATAAGATGTCTGATCACGGGGGTCCCGCCGCTGTGGACCCCTGCAATCTCTTTGCTGCACACAGCGTAATATCACGGCCACTCCCCTTCAATGCAAGTGTCGCATCGCCAGTCACCGGACGTCTGGGGTGCCGCAGATTAAATCTGGCACCAGTTGGTATTAAAGGGGTACTCCGGTGGAAAAGTCTTTTTTTTTTTTTTTTTTTATCAACTGGTGCCAGAAAGTTAAACAGATTTGTAAATTACTTCTGTTAAAAAATCGTAATCCTTCCAGTACTTATTAGCTGCTGAATACTACATAGAAAATTATTTTCTTTTTGGAACACAGAGCTCTCTGCTGACATCATGACCACAGTGCTCTCTACTGACATCTCTGTCCATTTTAAGTACTGTCCAGAGTAGGAGAAAATCCCTATAGCAAACATATGCTGCTCTGGACAGTTCCTAAAATGGACAGAGATGTCTGCAGAGAGCACTGTGGTCATGATGTCAGCAGAGAGCTCTGTGTTCCAAAAAGAAAAGAATTTCCTGTGTAGTATTCAGCAGCTAAGAAGTACTGGAAGGATTAAGATTTTTTAATAGAAGTAATTTACAAATCTGTTTAACTTTCTGGCACCAGTTGATAAAAAATAAAAATAAAAGTTTTCCACCGGAGAACCCCTTTAAAAACATTGTTTTCCATTGGATTACCCCTTTAAAGAAGTTTTCCTATCTAAGCTGCCCTGGAGATCAGCTGTTATCTTCAGGTAAAGCTTTGTGCAGCCACTTATTATCACTTGTAGAGAAAACGTAGCATTATATGGCGCTCACTGTGCTCGGTCATATAGATGATTTATTAAGAAAAAAGATTTACTGATTCAAACCAGACACGAAAGACGGAGACAGGAACAATCCAAACAATCCAAATAGCGTATAAAATGAGCTAGAGGTTTAATGCTTATCCCTTTCTGTCACAGTCATCATTACTATGTAGAGCAGTATTTGTCTACACAGCTATTTCTCCATCATTTGTAGTATTCAGATGTCCGGAGTAAATTATTTTGCCTTTCATAGTCTGCGTCCCTGTGAATTTGGAAGGTTTTAGCTTGAACAACGCGTGCTCATCTGAATGCATAATATCACAGGTGCTCAGATCTCTCAGGTAGTCGGCAGGATGAACACTAGTTATACCCCAGGCCTGGATTTCTTAAATCTCAAGGCTCATGTCACAGCTATATAACATTAAAGGGGTACTCCACCCCGAGACATCTTATTCTCTATCGAAAGGATAGGGGATAAGATGTCAGATCGTGGGGGTCCCGCCACTGGGGACCCTCGGGATCTCGGCTGCAGCACCCACCTGTTGCGGCTTCCGGCAGCGCTGGAGGATCTCATCCTAACGCCTCACGACCACAGTGACGGGAGATCGTGACGTCACGTCTCCGCCCCGTGTGACGTCACGCCCCGCCTCCTCAATGCAAGTCCATGGGAGGGGGCGTGACGGCTGTCACGCCCCCTCCCATAGACTTGCATTGAGGGGCGGGGCGTGACGTCACACGGGGGCGGAGTCGTGACGTCACGATCTCACGTCACCATGGTCGGGAGCCAAAGCCTCCAGCGTTTCCGGAAGCCGCAACAAGTGGGTGCTGCAGCCGAGATCCCGGGGGACCCCCGCGATCTGAAATCTTATCCCCTATCCTTTCGATAGGGGATAAAATGTCTAGGGGCGGAGTATCCCTTTAAGAGGATCAATAAAGCATATGTCTTATTATAAATCCCTGTTACAGCTTACTATGTTATATTTATTTATTTAAAGGGGTACTCCAGTGGAAAAAAATGTTTTCAAACTAACTGGTGCCAGAAAGTTAAACAGATTTGTAACTTACTTCTACATAATAATCTTAATCCTTCCAGTACTTATCAGCTGCTGTATGCTCCAGAGGAAGTTGAATCGTTCTTTCCAGTCTGACAACAGTGCTCTCTTCTGACACCTCTGTCCATGCCAGGAACTGTCCAGAGTAGAAGCAAATCCTCATAGGAAACATCTCCTGCTCTGGGTGGCAACACTGGAGGGCACTGTGTTCAGACTAAAAAGATCTACACAACTTCCCCTGTAGAATACAGCAGCTGATAAGTACTGGAAGGATTAACATTTCTAAATAGAAGTAATTTACAAATGTGTATAACTTTCTGGTACAAGTTTATTTAAAAATACATATATTTTCCACTGGAATACCTTTTTAATGATTTATTCAACCAATGATCAATATTATTTAACCATGGATCCATGATCGTTTCTATATTTAAATGTATGTTATAATTTTGTCATGTATACGTCATAGCTATTATGTATCCATATAATTACTTTTTACAGATATGCATCAGTATATATGCTATGGCAGGTTGCACAATAAATTAGAATAAATGAGGAGCGTTCCCTAGGCGAACAGGATTATTATTTAATATGTTTCAGGCATTCTGAAATTATTCATCTATTGAAAAGCAATTTAGTGTTCAATTAAAGTGAATTGGTTGGACAACATTTATCATGTATCCACAGGACAGGGAAGAAATGTATGATCACTGGGGTTCTAATCGATGAGACCCCCACCAATTTTACGATTGAGACCTGAGTCTCCTGCTTGAACAGAATTATGCTTTAGGGGAATCAGTTGTATTTGCTGCTATGATCTGCAGACACTGTTGGATAGCTGTTAGGGCATGAAAACAAACCTTTTTCTGGAGATGATGGTGGTTGCAGACTTATAAAATTTAATATTTTTTAATTTATCAGACAAGTGTCAAGGAGGCGGAGCTAAATTGCACACGAGGCACAACCTGGCACGCCTCCTTGATTACCCTCATCTCTCAGCCATTCCTTAATTGACATACAGGGCCCAAGATGTAGTCAAGGGGGGGACTTGGAGGTGAGGATGAATGAGAAGGTATGCCAGGTTGTGGCACTTGAGCTGCACGGCCCTGCCTCTTTGACACTTGGCTGAAAAAATAAAAAGGGGATTTTATCAGTCTGAAAACCCCAATTAGCTCCAGAAAAGTTACAGTTTACAGCTCTCAAACAATGACAGATTTCCTCAGCACTGGTGCAAGGATTTTTGCCACCCTAGGCAAAACCTAAATTTGCCCTCAACAGAACGCCATACCAGAACAGAACAATACCTCCATACTGTGACTAAATAACAATACCATACCAGAACAGAACAATACCGCCATACCATAACTGAATAACAATGCCATACCAGAACAGAACAATACCTCCATACTGTGACTAAATAACAATGCCATACCCGAACAGAACAATACCGCCATACCATAACTAAATAACAATGCCATACCAGAACAGAACAATACCCCCATACTGTGACTAAATAACAATGCCATACCAGAACAGAACAATACCCCCATACTGTGACTAAATAACAATGCCATACCAGAACAGAACAATACCCCCATATCGTGACTAAATAACAATTCCATAACAGAACAGAACAATACCCCCATACCATGACTAAATAACAATGCCATACCAGAACAGAACAATATCGCTATACCGTGACTAAATAACAATGCCATATCAGAACAGAACAATACCTCCATACTGTGACTGAATAACCATGCCATACCAGAACAGAACAATACCCTCATACTGTGACTAAATAACACTGCCATATCAGAACAGAACAATACCCCCATACCGTGACTAAATAACAATTCCAGAACAGAACAATACCCCCATACCGTGACTAAATAACAATGCCATACCCGAACAGAACAATACCCCCATACCGTGACTAAATAACAATGCCATATCAGAACAGAACAATATCTCCATACCGTGACTAAATAACAATGCCATACCAGAACAGAACAATACCCCCATACCGTTACTAAATAACAATGCCATACCAGAACAGAACAATACCCCCATACTGTGACTAAATAACACTGCCATACCAGAACAGAACAATACCCCCATACGTGACTAAATAACAATGTCATACCAGAACAGAACAATATCTCCATACTGTGACTAAATAACAATGCCATACCAGAATAGAACAATACTCCTATACCGTGACTAAATAACAATGTCATACCAGAACAGAACAATACCCCCATACCGTGACTAAATAACAATGCCATATCAGAACAGAACAATACCTCCATACTGTGACTAAATAACAATGCCATACCAGAACAGAACAATACCCCCATACCGTGACTAAATAACAATGTCATACCAGAACAGAACAATATCTCCATACCGTGACTAAATAACAATGCCATATCAGAACAGAACAATACTGCCATACCGTGACTAAATAACAATGCCATATCAGAACAGAACAATACCTCCATACTGTGACTAAATAACAATGCCATACCAGAACAGAACAATACCCCCATACCATAACTAAATAACAATGCCATACCAGAACAGAACAATACCTCCATACTGTGACTAAATAACAATGCCATACCAGAACAGAACAATATCTCCATACTGTGACTAAATAACAATGCCATACCAGAACAGAACAATACCCCCATACTGTGACTAAATAACAATGCCATATCAGAACAGAACAATACCTCTATACTGTGACTGAATAACAATGCCATACCAGAACAGAACAATACTGCCATACCGTGACTAAATAACAATGCCATACCAGAACAGAACAATACCTCCATACTGTGACTAAATAACACTGCCATACCAGAACAGAACAATACCCCCATACTGTGACTAAATAACAATGCCATATCAGAACAGAACAATACCTCTATACTGTGACTGAATAACAATGCCATACCAGAACAGAACAATACTGCCATACCGTGACTAAATAACAATGCCATACCAGAACAGAACAATACCTCCATACTGTGACTAAATAACAATGCCATATCAGAACAGAACAATACCTCTATACTGTGACTGAATAACAATGCCATACCAGAACAGAACAATACCTCCATACTGTGACTAAATAACAATGCCATATCAGAATAGAACAATACTGCCATACCGTGACTGAAGAACAACGCCATACCAGAACAGAACAATACCTCCATACTGTGACTAAATAACAATGCCATACCAGAACAGAACAATACCACCATACTGTGACTAAATAACAATGCCATACCAGAACAGAACAATACCTCCATACCGTGACTAAATAACAATGCCATATCAGAACAGAACAATACCCCCATACCGTGACTAAATAACAATGCCATATCAGAACAGAAAAATACCCCCATACCGTGACTAAATAACAATGCCATACCAGAACAGAACAATACCACCATACTGTGACTAAATAACAATGCCATACCAGAACAGAACAATACCTCCATACCGTGACTAAATAACAATGCCATACCAGAACAGAACAATACCTCCATACTGTGACTAAATAACAATGCCGTACCAGAACAGAACAATACCTCCATACTGTGACTAAATAACAATGCCATATCAGAATAGAACAATACTGCCATACCGTGACTGAAGAACAACGCCATACCAGAACAGAACAATACCACCATACTGTGACTAAATAACAATGCCATACCAGAACAGAACAATACCTCCATACCGTGACTAAATAACAATGCCATACCAGAACAGAACAATACCTCCATACTGTGACTAAATAACAATGCCATACCAGAACAGAACAATACCTCCATACTGTGACTAAATAACAATGCCATATCAGAATAGAACAATACTGCCATACCGTGACTGAAGAACAACGCCATACCAGAACAGAACAATACCTCCATACTGTGACTAAATAACACTGCAATACCAGAACAGAACAATATCTCTACTGTAACTAAATAACACTGCCAGACCAGAACAATACTACCATGCCGTGACTATATAAAAACGCCATACCAGAAAAGAAACATACCACCATACCGTGACTGAATAACAATGCCATACCAGAACAGAACAATACCGCCATACCATAACTGAATAACAACGCCATACCAGAACAATACTGCCGTACCCTGACTGAATAAACATGCCATACCAGAACAGAAAAATACAACCATACTGTGACTGAATAACAACGCCATATCAGAACACAACAATACTGCCATACCCTGACTAACACTGCAATAAGCTGTTGCAAAACTACAACTCCCAGCATGCCCAATTGCAGTTTTGCAACACCTGGAGGCACCCTGGGAAACACTGGTGTATATATATAGAAAGAAATAATGGAAGAGCAGCACAACAAAGAAAATCAGGAAAAAAAATAGCTGGGTGCAGGCAACTAGTTGGCCCCGGTCAAGGGCCCAAATCCAGATAAATAGCAAAAGATAGTGGCAGCACTCCAAAAATGGTGAAGAAAGATAAGGGGGCTTTATTCCATATACAAAAACAAGAGCAATGTTTCCGCTGCCTGTGCAGCCTTTTTCAAGCATGTCATGTGACCAAAGTAGGTGGTTTAAATGCAGCATACAAAGCTATTAAGTGTGCATACAGTGAAAATGACAATTAATACAAAAATACATAATTTAACATAATATAAAGTTGATATATATAAAGTGCATCATATATGAGACAAATACATTCGTCAAGATAATAGTGCAGAGATGGTACAGTGCAAAAGTGAAGATCGCATGAAAAAGATGCAGAAACAGCTATATTTCGGTTGCCTATATGCCACCGTAATTGGCCAGTCTATATTTATGGAAAAATGATGGACATAAAAGTCTATATTTATGGAAGAGTGATGGACATAAAATTTGAGACAACTGAGAAATAATTGAGGGCAACTTGATACATTTACATGAAATAATTAGAATTATTGCCATTCCTTCTTTAAATGGGCACTGTCACCAACTTTATTTTTTGATATGTTGTAGTACTTATGTACTACAACATATCTCTAATATACTTTTATTTATATTTTTTCCATTAAAAAGGTTTAATTTACATTTAAAAACCGGCCAAGAAAAAGGACTGATTTTGGAGTGGCAATCAGTCCTTTTTCAGTTAGACTGCCCTCGCTCTCTGCCTGTCAATCAGACAGGCGGGAGCAAGCGCATTGGCTCCCCGGCCACTGGCTTGGAGGCCACTCCTCCCGCACATCGCCGCCGCTGCCTCGTTGCCGAAGCTTTCCCTGCACGCCCGCTGCCGGACTTTGCAGTAACTGCAAGTGTAATGAGGGAACGGGGTATGCGGGGGGGGGGGGAGGAGGGAACGGGCTAGCGGGAAAAAAAAAATAGGATGGTGGGAGCTACCCTTTAAAGGGGTTGTCCAGGAAAAGAAAAACAGAGCTGATGTCTTCCAAAATAAGTGCCACGTCTGTCCCCAGGTTGTGTGTAGTATGACAACTTAGCTCAATTAATTTAAATGGGACTGAGATGCAGTACCACATACAACCCGGGGACAGACAAAGCACTGTTTTTTGGAAGAAATCAGCTCTGATCTTCTAATCCTGGATAACCCCTTTAAGTCTATAAATACCTTTTGCAACCCTATTTTCTTTGTTGTCTTCCTGCATCTGCAACTGAAAATTAAGAAGCTTTAAAAAGATTAGAAATTCCTTATTGTTTGGTGTCTACAGCCACTAAGAAGTGGTGGATGAATACGAAGAAGTACAAATGGCCTATTAGACTACACAGTGCTTGTTTGTAGTCTGTTGCCACGGAGACATATAGATTCATATAGTAGCTGTAGACACAAAATAGTCGCACATTTCTAACCAAGACTGCAAATTTGCTTATTTTCTATTGTATAATTATTGGAAAAAAAATAAAATGTGTACATAGTTCATTTGGCTAGAATACAAAAGTCAACAAAACGTAGAACTAATTTATGAGGATTTTCATTTGTTTCACCTTTTTTTTCTACTCTAAACCAACCACATCCTTTTTTTACGTTAACTATAATGGAGGGGCTGAGAGTTTGATAGAAGCGCATATCCAAGTTGAACACACAACCATATACATTTTTTATGTTTTTATGTTTATGTTTTTGATGCATTTTTTTATGTACTCAGCGGGCTTAAAAAAAAACAAATAGACTGCAATTTCTAATCCCCCAAAAAGTGCTGTTTTCAGATATTCTTAACACATGTAAAGTCCTTTATGGTCATCCCAAGGGGGGGAGGTAATACACGTTTTTATATTCATCCAGTGCCAATAAGTATCCGCTTCTTTTTGGAGTGTTTCATTTTTTTATTTTGCTACAGCATTAATTTGTAGAACATGGCTTTCTGACACTGATCAAAGAGGAAAGACTCTTTAATGTGAGAAGTTTCTACAAAGTAATTTACATTGATTACAATGATTAAACGCAGAACTGGAAGCTCTAACTGGATCATTACTCAGTCAATTGGTTTTAGAAGTCACATAATTGGAGGCATATTTTTAGAGCCAAAGATGATTTAGATCCCCTCCTGTGATAAAAGGTAAGTCATTCACAAGCAAGATTAAAGAGGTACTCCACCCCTAGACATCTTATCCTCTATCCAAAGGATAAAGGATAAGATGTATAATCACAGGGGTCCGGATGATGGGACCCCCTGCGATCTGAACACTGATGTTTAGAATGCCAGGTTAGGGCGGCTGAGGTCATGCTTCATGCCATGCCCCCTCCATTCATGTCCATAGAAGGGGGCGTGATGAGCGACCACAGCCATCACACCCCCTTCCATAGGCATGCAAAGGAGGGGACATGGCGTGACATCGCAACCACGGGTGTCCAAACCCGTCGTTCTGACAATAAATGTTCAATCTTTGCGTATCTCCAGCTCTCCCATAGAGATGTGTGTCAACAGTAATCTGTGCAGGATCGCTCCATACATGGAGCAAGTCAGGTGCCAGGCAGAAGATCGCAGAGGTTCCAGCTGTCGGTCCCTCCATGATCGGACACCTATCCACTATGTCTGTCTGTGCTCCCATAACATAGAAAAATGCTTTTATTCTCTGGTGCCAAGAGTCAAAGAAGCATTCACAAGCCAATAAAGTGCTCAGGGTTAGAATGTTGCTCCCTCTTCCATCCCTGCCCTTGCTTGATTGACAGTCAGCTGGAAACCGAGCCTTGTTTACAAATCTCCTTCTTGCACTCTACATATAAATTGTGTTCAGATGTATACAGGCAACTCTTAAATAAATAAATAAATATATGTGTGTGTATGTATATATATATATACATATATATATATATATATATATATATATGCACACACAAATATATATATATATATATATATATATATATATATATATATATACACACACACAGTTGTAAGACTCACGGCAGTAGGCTGGAATAGAGACGGTAGTAGTGGATCCACTGGACCTGTGTGGCAGATGATGTGGGCTGTACCAGGGAGCGGAGTCTAAGGTGCTGCTGGTTTTCACCAGAGCCTGCCGCAAAGCGCAATGAACTTGCAGCGGCAGGCGGCATCCAGGTCGCTACACCTGGCACAACTCGACCACACAGACAGCTGAGGAGGTTTGAGGCATAGGAGGGATACAGCAACTCGTGGTCTGGATAGCAGTAGGTCCGGGCAGGCAGCACAGGAGTGTAGTCAAGAACGTAGCAGGAGGTCAATAGGCAGGCGGCAGAGGAGCAGGGTCAGGTCACGGAACAAAGGGTCTGGAATACGGATAAGCAGGAATACAGGAATGCTTTCTCTAAGGCACTAGGGCAACAAAGGTCTGGCAGTGAGTGGGGGGAGGTGCAGAAACTTAAAAGGAAGGTGCAGGTGCAAGTACTAATTAAGGGAGCACTGGCCCTTTAAAATTTAGAGCACCAGCGTGCACGCTAGGGGATGGGGGCACATGCGCCGGTGCCTCTAGGAGACAGAAGGAAGCAGCGGTGATTGACGGGCTGGGACTCACATGCAGGCGTGTCCCACGATGCGAATCCTAGCCCCGCCGGCAGATGCAGATATGGGAGGATAGTGCTCACAGCCAGCGTGTCTGCCGGAGCGTTAACCGTAACAATAATATATATATATATATATATATATATATATATATATATGTACATAAAGCAGAGAATAAAAAACAGCACATTCCTTTCTTTCAAAATGTTGGATTGTACGTGGTGCATGCAGATTCTGGGGTCCGGGTCAGAGCTCACTACTTTACACTAGTGTTGACCGGCATAGGCCATATTCGAATTCACGAATATTCGCGAATATCTGGACGAATATTCGTCATATATTCGCGCATATTCTCATATTCGTAATATTCTCGTTTGATTTTCGCATATGTGAAAATTCGCGTATGCGAAAATAACACAAAAATTAACATAAACGTAAATTCGCATGTGCGAATATTTGCATATGCAAATTTTCGTATATGCGAAAATTCGCGCACCAATCTCACACAATAGTATTAGAGCCTTTTTTAGACCACACAAGCTGGAAGCAGAGAGGGGTGATCACTGTGATGTGTACTGTGAAAAAAAAAAAAACGAATATTCGTAATTACGAATATATAGTGCTATATTCGCGAATATTCGCGAATAAAATTCGCATTGCGAATATTCGTGAGCAATAGTGTTGAGCGGCATAGGCCATATTCGAATTCGCGAATATTCGCGAATATATGGACGAATATTCGTCATATATTCGCGGATATTCGCATATTCGTTATATTCCCGTTTTATTTCCGCATATGCGAACATTCACGTATGCGAAACTATCATATGTGCATATTAGCATATACAAAATTAACATACGCGAAAATTCGCATATGCGAAAATTCGCATGTGCTAATTTTCGCATATGTGAATTTTCGCGTGCCAGTCTCACACAGTAGTATTAGAGCCTTCTTTACACCACACAAGCTGGAAGCAGAGAGGGATGATCACTGTGATGTGTACTGTGAAAAAAAAAAAAAAAAAAAAAAACGAATATTCGTAATTACGAATATATAGCGCTTTATTCGCGAAATTCGCGAATTCGCGATATTCGCGAATAATATTCGAATTGCGAATATTCGTGAGCAACACTAGTGAGCAACACTACTTTACACAGCACAGAAGATATCAGAACAATACACAAGAAATACGAAAAATATTCGGTGTATATCCTATCATTAAAAAAAAAGGGTCTCGCAGAAAACATTTCACCTGGCGAGCTGGTCGAAATGTCACTTGCTGTGAGACACTTTTTTATCATTGGATAAACACCGAATATTTTTGTTACCTATTAGTGTTGAGCGGCATAGGCCATATTCGAATTCGCGAATATTCGCGAATATATGGACGAATATTCATCATATGTTCGCGTATATTCGCATATTCGTTATAATCCTGTTTATTTTCGCATATGCGGAATTTCGCATATGCGTAAATTAACATACGTGAATATTAGCTTATACAAATTTCGTATACACAAACATTCGCATATACGAAAATTATCATATGTGAATATTTATGTCATGTTATTTTCGTAGTTGCTAATGTTCGCATGTGCGAATATTGGTGTATGTAATTTTCGCATTTACTGATTATTGCGTATGTTGATTTTCGTATTTGCGAATATTCGTATATGCTTCCAGCTTGTGTGGTGTAAAGAAGGCTGTAATACTACTGTGTGAGACTGCCATCCAAAAATTCGCATATGCGAAAAGTAGCATACGCTAATTTTCGCGTATACGAATTTTCGCAAATGTAAATTTTGTAATTTGTTTTCACATGATAATTTTCGCATACGCGAATGTTCGCATATGCGCAAATAAAAGGAAAATATAACGAATATGCGAATATTCGCGAATATATGACGAATATTCGTCCATATATTCGCGAATATTCGCGAATTCGAATATGGCCTATGCCGCTCAACACTAATATATATATACAGTGGTCCCTCAACATACTATGGTAATTGGTTCCAAATGGACGATTGTTAGTTGAAACCATCGTATGTTGAGGGATCCGTGCAATGTAAAGTATAGGACAGTGGTCTCCAACCTGCGGACCTCTAGATGTTGCAAAACTACAACTCCCAGCATGCCCGGACAACCAACGGCTGTCCAGGCATGCTGGGAGTTGTAGTTTTGTAACATCTGGAGGTCCGCAGGTTTAAGACCACTAGTATAGGAGGTTATACTCACCTGTCCCTACCGCTCACCGCTGCCCGCCGCTCACCGCTGCCCTGGATGTCGCCCTCCATCGCGTCCCCGGACCATCTCTGCTGCGTCTCTTCATCGCCGTTATCACGTCGCTGCGCACGCCGCTCCTATTGGATGACGGGACGCGTGCGCGATAACGTGATGACGACGATAAAGAGCGCCGGTGATGCAGGGGATCCCGAAGAGGATGGTCCGGAGCGGCATAGGCCATATTCGAATTCGCGAATATTCGCAAATATTCGCAAATATATGGGCGAATATGCGAAAATTGACAAATGCGAAAATTTGCATATACAAAAATTAGCATAAGCCAAAATTCGTATATGCGAAAATTATCATATGTAAATGTTCGCATATGCGAATAATTCGCACGCCAGTCTCACACAGTAGTATTAGAGCCTTCTTACACCACATAAGCTGGAAGCAGAGAGGGATGATCACTGTGATGTGTACTGTGAAAAAAAAAAAAAATAACGAATATTCGTAATTACGAATATATAGCGCTATATTCGCGAATATTCGATATGCGATATTCGCAAATAAAATTCGAATTGCGAATATTCGCGAGCAACACTAATTCTTACCCATAGATGTAGATTAGGGTGTCACCCCAGATCCCCAACATTTTTTGTGGCCTTCCTCATGGGGTTGCTAGATATCTGCATATGCGTAATACCATGATACAACAGTGGAACATGGTTGGTGTAAATTTGAAAATAACTGCACAATGAAAAAAAAATTATAGCATCCACTAATGTGTCTCTTTTTGTACCATACACAGATAGATTAGTTAAATAAATCTAAATGTCCATTCCTTAGAAATGTATGCTACAGATGAGAATAACAGTGAGCGCTTCATGTGCAGGACTTAAATATATTTAAAGCCTATATCTGCTGGGTAGCAACCTGTGATCTCCTATACGGAGCCCCGGCTCTCCTACACAGTGACATATCACGACCCGCACCTGAAGCAGGGGGGCCATGCCTCCTCCATATAGCTCCCTCATAGAGCTATATGGAGGGGGCGTTGCGGCCCCTGCCTCACGCAGGGGTCATGACGTGCCACTGTGGAGGACCCCCGCGATCTAAAACGTATCCCCTATCTGCAGTTTTTTTCTATGTTACTTCTTCTTTAAGGAAACAATGTAAATTCCAGTGGAGTTTCAATAAAGACGAATGGGATGGCACTCACCATAAAGCAGATCAAATTTATTTCCAAACAGTCTGGTCAAAGATACAGAATGGTTGATGGGCCATTTCATGTTTCACAAAAGTACTTAGTTGTGAAATGGCCTGTGGGTCATTTTGTATCTTTGACTAGATTGTTTGGAAATAAATTTGATCTGCTTTATGGTGAGTGCCACCCAATTTGTCTTTATTATGTAATTTCTTATGTAGCCCTATGTAATTTCTGGAGAGAGCACAACTTATTTCGATAAAGCAGTAATGGGAAAGTTTAAGGTGACTGGACTGCAAGTGCACTCCTCTACATGTGGTGTAGTGGTAGTGCCTACCATGCTTTTTCTCTTTTCTCTATATGGATGTAAATTTCAGTGGCACTATACAGCAGCATACAGAGTGCCAAATGGGTCTATCATGGAGGCTTCCATTCTGTATGTTGCCATGTAGGCTTGATACTCACAGCCTTACATGCCTTCCCTTCAACTAAACAATTGTAAAAAAAAAAAAAAAAATAACCAACTGAAATTCAAGACTAAATTGCTTTGCTATAGCAAAAAAATGTATACAAAAAATGTTTTTTAACCTAAGACATTACATTATGAATCGTTTTAGATGTAAGTTGCTTGTATTTGGTCCCCATGATGGTGTCCTTCAAGGTTATGTTCACAGAGCTATAGACGTTCCTAATATTATGAAATTCTCCTGTGCCCCCAGGGGAGGATCGGAATACAAAACTCTGGCATTACTAATTCCAAATAATATCAATGTAAAAATGAAAGGAAGGCTGGCGCATGTTTAATTGAAAACAAAGTCTGTAAAGTCGCCATTCAAAGGCACAGCATGGATCAGGTCAGACCTGTAGAGAAACAAATCTACTCTATAACCGCTTGAATGAATTGTTTTGCGGTTCCTTATTCTGAAGCACAACAATATAATTCATTGCTCTTTGTATCACCAAGTACTGCAGACATAATGTAATACAGGCTAGATCTAAACTTGAAAAAAGTTAAGCCTAGCAATTAGAGATGAGCGAACTTACAGTAAATTCGATTCGTCACGAACTTCTCGGCTCGGCAGTTGATGACTAAGCCTGCGTAAATTAGTTCAGCTTTCCGGTGCTCCGGTGGGCTGGAAAAGGTGGATACAGTCCTAGGAAAGAGTCTCCTAGGACTGTATCCACCTTTTCCAGCCCACGGGAGCACCTGAAAGCTGAACTAATTTATGCAGGAAAAGTCATCAACTGCCGAGCCGAGAAGTTCGTGACAAATCGAATTTACTGTAAATTCGCTCATCTCTACTAGCAATCCTTTTAACTTTTTCAAAGTCTCATCTCAATTAGGCTATGCTCACAAGGCTTAAAATGTGCAGAATGTCCACCCGGAAAATACGGACACGACATTCTGCACATATGAATGCTCCGGCAGTACTAGGACTGCTCAGGAATGTGCCACCTCCATAGATGGCAATGCATTTCGAAGGGAAACATCTGCACAGGAATTCTGCCATGGGAAATCAATGGGACTCTGCTGCAGCAGAATTTCCCAGTGGAATATTTCTGTGTAATTCCGCACGGAAATTCCGCCATATGACCATAGCCTTACTGTTTGCTTCACAATCACTCCTGAGACTCTCTTAGATCATGAGTTACAGCCTGGGTTATAATTCATGGATTGCAGCAGTCTCAGGGCCGAGAATTAAAGGGGTTCTCCGTTGGAAACATCTTATCCCCTCATAGGATGTTAGATCGCGGGGTTCCTGCTGCTGGGGTTCCCCTGTGATCTCCACTGCAGCACCCCTGTCATTTAGTGCAGGGAGCGAACTCCGCTCAGTGTCCGGTGATTGGTGATGAAAGCCGCCATGCCCCCTCCTATAGACATGAATGGGAGCGTGGTGTGTTGGCACAAGCACGGAAGCTGAAAGCCGCCACTGCCGGCCCGAAGATCCGTGCTGGCAGGACCCCAGCGATCTAACATCTTATCCCCTATACTTTGGATAGAGGATAAGATGCTCCCAATGGAGTACCCCTTTAATGCAATCCAAACTAGTGTTCCGGAGATCGATGGGGGTCCGACTGCTTTGGGCGATCAGAGACTTGTGGATAAGTTGTTTTTCACTGGACAACCTCTCTAAAGTTCTGTATAACATTGGTTGTATGTTTAGGTTTGTTGTCCTACTGCAGACTGCAGAATAAATTTGGGACCAATCAGATGCAATCCATTGCATCATGGATACATATCTGCCTGTTTTTTTCAGCATTGGGGGCACCATTAATCCTGACCCCCAACCTGATTTGCTGAAATGTAGCCCCAAACTTGCAAAGTGTATCCACAATGCTTCATTGTTGCCTACAGTCATTATTGTACCACTCTTCAGGTCTAGTTGCTCGGCCTAGTTTTTAGGTAGAAGATATAGTTTTTTTTACTACAATTCTTCCATGTAGACCACTTCTGGACAGACTTCTTTAAACAGTAGATGGGTGTCCCTGGGTCCCAATGGTTTCTGCCAGTTCTGAGCACCACTGAACATCTGATTTTGAAGGGAAACAAGCATGATGTGTCTGATCTGCTGCACTGCTTCCTCAGCTGGCCATTGTCTCTATGTTCTTCAACATGGCTGTTACTTTGCACTTCTTCAAAAGAGCTAAAAGAGTTTGGCTGTTCCTCACCCAGTTTTAAGCCTCTTACACAGCTGTTTCTGTTTCAGTGATCTACTTTGTTTCAACCTTTAAAGGGGTACTCCGGTGAAAAACAATTCTTTTAAAAATCAACTGGTGCCAGAAAGTTAAACAGATTTGTAAATTACTTCTATTTAAAAATCTTAATCCTTCCAGTACTTCTCTGTAGTAGCTGCTGTAGTAGCTGCTGTATGCTTCACAAGAAATTCTTTTCTTTTTGAATTTCTTCTGTGTCTGACGACAGTGCTCTTTGCTGACACCTCTGTCCATGTCCAGAACTGTCCAGAGCAGGCGCAAATCCCCATAGCAAACGTCTCCTGCTCTGGACAGTTCCTGACATGGACAGAGGTGTCAGCAGAGAGCACTGTGATCAGACATAAAAGAAAACTACTTCCTCTGGAGCATACAGCAGCTGATAAGTACTGGAAGGATTAAGATTTTTAAATATAAGTTATTTACAAATCTGTTTAACTTTCGGCACCAGTTGATTTTAAGAAAATTGTTTTCCACTAGAGTACCCCTTTAAATATAAATTTTGATTATTATCCCTTTGTTTGGTATAATTGGTTAATGATACACTTGACTCTAATCTGACAAAATCCCTAACCTTGTGCAAGTCTACTAAGAATACTTGTTACTCTGATACTTGAGGGCAATTAATTCTCTTTTGAGGGGGGTGGGAGAGGGGGGGTCACACCAATTATTGATTTGATGTAGATTTCTCTTATGTTCATTTACTTTGTATTTTGTTAATTTCTTAAAATAAACTATTAATACCATTTTTTTAAAAGCATTCTTACATTGCAGCATTCTTTCCCTACCTGCCTAAAACTTTAGCATGGTACAGTCGATTGTATTTGTATGCTGCACAGGCACATTGTCTATGAAAAAGTTATTACAGCCTGAGTGGCAGGTGCGTTGCTGGCTGACGGCGCGCGATCTGGTGATTGTGTTTACATGTATCACCTTCGCCGATAATCAACACTGTCATTTATCACACACAGGAGAGAGGGAAAGCCCAAAGAGAATTACATGGTAGTGTCAGTCATTTTCCTGCGCTGGCAATTCATTCGCACAAACCAGAAACATTTCTCTGATAGACAAGACTATTAGATGCATGAGATGAAGATATATAATTATAGTTATAGTATGTGTTCACAGTTTATTCATTAAATGGGTACTCTCATAAAAAAATATTTTTTATTAAATAGATTATGTAAAAAAAATGTTTCTAATATATTTTATTTTAAAAAAATCGTGTTATATGTGTTTTTTTACCTGCCCACTAGGTGTCACCCTATATGGCTCAGGATTACTTGACCCCCCTCCCCCTGACGTTCAGCACGTTCGGACCAACGCTGGCCAGGCAGCGTGGCACAGCGTGGCCCAGAACGCGCATTCACGTGAATGAGGAGAGGGAGATGCAGGCGAGCGGGGATATTTAAATTTTGTGCGCCGCGCGCACATGAGCGCTGTGCTCCCTCTCTGCCCATTTTCTATACAGGCAGAGAGCGAGTACAGCTCTTATGCGCACGTGTTGCGCGAAATTTAAATCTCCCTCTCCTCATTCATTGCAGCGCGCGAGCTGCAGGAGAGAGAGGAGACGGTCGGAAGAGAGCCCCGGCCAGGCTTCAGATGACGTCGCGCCTGCCAGGACCGCCCACTTCCTGCCCTCACCAGAGAGCTCAACTCTGAGCTCCTGCAGCCGTTCAACATAAGGTATTTTTATGGGGATTTGTAGAAATATAAAGACAGGGATAGATGTAGTTAGTGTCAGGGACAGATGGGGAGGGGGAATAGGGAAATTTTATTTAGTGATAGCTACTCTTTAAAGGAAAATGCCTCCAAAAACCATCTTCTGGCATCTCATATTCAATGATAAAATGTCATATGGGCTGAGACCCTACAGGTCACTAAAAGTAAGGGTTCACTATTTACTCTGAAAACCATTCAGCGGTAAACAGTTTGTATGAATTTTAGTTGGGTGCGGGCTGCGGTAGTCGTGATGTTACAATCACGCCTCCCCCCCCCCCCCCCCCCCAGGACATCAAACCATGCACCATCAATGCAAGTCTATGGGAGGGGGCATGGCGACGTGATGTTACGAGGGGCGTGGCCATGACATCACCATGATCTTCTGCCCAACCGCTGAATCCCCAGGTGATTGATAGCACTAGGTTCATGCTTGGCTTTGGACGTGGCTTGGGCATGTGCACAAGCATGGTGATGCTGGAGGGAGAGAGCATGATTCTGGGAGGTACACTGGTCTTGAGAAGAGAAACAAAGCCGGTGTAATGAAGAAAACTGTGTCCCTGTAGCCGACCCATGCATATCTTTTGCCTACTGAAGAAGGGGTCTATTTAAGTGCCCTGAAACGCGTCTAGGTCTAGACACAGTCTGAGTAGAGCATTAGAAATATGCACTGCTCCTCTAGAATCCGGCACATTTGTTGAAACAAACCGTTTATCCATCTATTGCATCAGCTGGGAGTCTCATCTACCTGCCGCACAGACTTGCTTCACACGCTGTTATATGCACAAGTATCCTGTTCTGGCTGGTCAAGCAGAGGTCCGATACCAACACAGCCGTACGCCGCTGCTACGGACCTCCGACGTGGGAGTCTCTTGCCAGAGCCCCGCTGCTAGATGGATTCCAACCATCGCTTACAACACAGCGATTTTACCATCATTGGCCCGTCGCAGTACAGAGACCAGCGGACAGGGTGAAAGACAACCAATTCCTAATAATTGTAACAGCTTAGTCTGTTAACCAAAGACTGTTTCACATTACAATCATCTAATTGCCGGATTAACAGTCTATGCCGGACAATCGACTGATAACTTAACAACTACATAAATAGCAGTGCTATACTCATTCCTATATACCATTAGGGCCCAATGGCAAAACATTATACATACTATTGCTTTTTCAGTCTTGTTATTTATATTTATGTTTTATTAATCAAATTTTTTTATTGATTTTATATTGTGAATAACATTGTATAATAAATTGTTTTGCATTTCTGTCAATCAACCTGTCTACAATTTTTGTTTATTGTGTATCATCCTTGAGGTGTGGTTAATACATTATCATTGTTAGATTTGTAAATGGCTTCTATTATAAAATCTTAATCCTCCCAGTACTTATTAGCTTCTAAATACTACAGAGGAAATTCTTTTCTTTTTGGAACACAGAGCTCTCTGCTGACATCATGACCACAGTGCTCTCTGCTTACATCTCTGTCCATTTTAGGAACTGTCCAGAGCAGCATATGTTTTCTATGGGGATTTTCTCCTACTCTGGACAGTTCTTAAAATGGACAGAGGTTTCAGCAGAGAGCACTGTGGTCATGATATCAGCAGAGAGCTCTGTGTTCAAAAAAGAAAAGAATTTCCTCTGTAGTATTCAGAAGCTAATAAGTACTGGAAGGATTAAGATTTTTTTAATAGAAGTAATTTACAAATCTGTTTAACTTTCTGGCACCAGTTGATAAAAAAAAAAAAAGTTTTCCCCGGAGTACCCCTTTAATCTCAAAAGAGTGATACAAGATGCCTAACCTGATGCCAGAGATAGAAAGCATTGGGAACAGCATCTGGTAAAGCTATACAAAGCACTGAGAACTGCCTGGTACTGCCCATACCCAGCTGACTACAGGAAGTAGCAGGAGATGACACTGCCACACCTGTACAGTGAGCTGTTTCTAGAGCTTTGTATTTCTAAATAGTTTATATTTCTGGCATCACGTACAGCATCTGGTATCACAATTTAGAGATACATACCGTATTTTTCGCCGTATAAGACGCACTTTTTCTTCCCCAAAACTGGGGGGAAAAAGTCGGTGCGTCTTATACGGCGAATACACCCCTATGGCGGCGGTTCCCGCCGCTAATACAGGACATCACCGATCGCGGTGATGCCCTGTATTAACCCTTCGGACGTGGCGATCAAAGCTGACCGCCGCGTCTGAAGGGAAAGTGACACTAACCCGGCTGTTCAGTCGGGCTGTTCGGGACCGCCGCGATCTCACCGCGGCGGTCCCGAACAGCCTGACTGAATAGCCGGGTTAGTGCTTACAGGACACCGGGAGGGACCTTACCTGCCTCCTCGGGATCCCCTGTATGCCGGCGCTCTCCTTCCTCATCATCACGTCGTCGCGTACGTGCGTCGGCGTGCATAACGACGTGATGGTGGCGACGGAGAGCGAGGATACCCGGCCAGCAGCAGAGACGTTCCGGAGTGACGGGGACACGGCGACAGCGATGGAGCGACATCCAGGGCAGCGGTGACGGGTCCGGAGCGGCGGGGACACGTGAGTATTACCTCCTATGCAGTGGTCTTCAATCTGCGGACCTCCAGATGTTGCAAAACTACAACTCCCAGCATGCCCGGACAGCCAACGGCTGTCCGGGCATGCTGGGAGTTGTAGTTTTGCAACATCTGGAGGTCCGCAGGTTGAAGACCACTATTGAGTTCAAAATCTTTATTTTTTTAGATTTTGCCCCTAAAAATTGGGTGCGTCTTATACGCCGGTGCGTCCTATAGGGCGAAAAATACGGTAGCACTAGAAACAGAATAGACAGTGCAGCTCTGCTACTGCCCGTACCCAGGTACTACTGTTAAAACATTACTGTCATTAGTAAGAAAAAAATATATATATAATAATACAAATTAGTAGAAGTCCGCAGCACACAATCCGAATAAGTGAAAAAAGTGACGTTTTATTCCATAAACAGGTGAAAGTTACAGCGACGTTTCAACCAGCTCTCCTGGTCTTTCTCAAGCATGTGTTAATATGTAAAATACCTTTTAATCTATGTATTACTGTAATGTGTCTTTCGGAATTCCTCTGAGAGGCTGGGGGCGTTTCTCTGGAGTATGATGAGCTTCTCTCTTCCCCCCTCCCTCCCCTGTCATGAGTTCTGCACAAAATTTTTACATTTGCACAGCTTTCTGCCTAAATGCATGCTCTATATAACTCTTAAGCAGGCATGTGAAACTACATGGTGCAAGGACACAAGAAAAACCTGCATTTCGTGCTAAAAAACCCAAAGATTTTAACATTTTCACAGCTTTGTGACCAAAGTGCCTGATATTTCTAACCCTAAAGCAACCATGTGGAACCTATATGCTGCAAATACACAAGAAATAAGTTCATAAAATAGCCAAAGAGAAATAATTTTGCATATAAATAATAGTTTAACACCTTGTATTGCTTTTCACTGTGCATGCAAATGCTTCTCTTCTGAAAAGGGCTGCAAGCTGTCTGGATCTTATCTGGATCTCACCGGTGTTCTCACAAAGTTGAAAGCTGGCTGATACACTGCACTGAGGCATGGAAGCAAGCAGAGGAAAAAGAAAAACACACCCCCACCCCTTTTGCCCTCCACGGGTGAAAAATTTATTTCTATTTGAGGTTGTGTAAATGGTATGTTTTCACACTCTCTAAGCAAGTGGGAGCACAATGGGCTAGATTATGGGAAGATCCTGATGTATCTGCTCATATTCTGATGGGCTGAGCAGATTTTAGGACTCATGTTAGTAATGAGAAGTGGTGGGAGACACAACTGAAAGTAATGCACAATTCTATTTACACATTCACTATGCTCCCTTCTTTAGGGAACCCACATAGATTAGACAGATGTCCGAAGTGCAATATCCCCAAGGTGGACCTTTATCATTGCATCTGGCAGTGTCCACAGGTGATGGAGTACTGGGACCAGGTCTTGGCCTTACTTCATAGAGTTAGCTCGTGTAGTGAAGACATGACCTATTATGAGGCACTAGTCCATAGTACACTTTTCTGGTCAAGGAGTGCTTATTCCTACGTTCATCTCCCTCCGATCATCATTCTAGAGAAGTTGGCACTCCTCCGTGAATGGCTTTCCTCAACACCCCCCACTATTTCCCATCTGATAGGGACCTTGAAGCACCTCTCCACCTTAAGCGGGAGGTTCTCCTACATCAAGACCGTATGGCCAAAACATATTTCATTAAGTGGAGATTGTTTCTTACGCACTCGCAGGCTGCTATAATGCACCCCTTTACCAGTACCCAATGGTATACACTGTAAGCATTAGCCAGTTCTTTGGGAGCACTAAAGGTCTCTTAATTTGGGTGGTCTGGAGGCATATTTCATTCTTTTCTGTCTATTCTATGACCTTTGTAGACAAATTCTAGTGAATATCAAAGCTAGAGTGGAGATCTGTGTGGTGTCTGTCTGTCTGTCTGTCTGTTTGTTTATTTTGACTGTTTCTATATTTTGATACTTAAATGGGTACTCCAGCCCTAAGACATCTTATCCCCTATCCAAAGGATTTGGGGATAGGCCCGAATCCCATAGACTTGCATTGAGGTGGTGGGGCATGACATCACAAAGGGGCAGAGTCGTGACATCACGATACTCCGGCCCTGTGGCCGTGAGGCTTCAGACCCAGGGCCTCCAGCGCTGGGTGCAGCTGAGACAGGTGGGTGCTTCATGAGATATTGCAGGGGTCCTCAGCGGCGGGGTGCTCAGGGGTCCTCTCCTCTTCCCCTTGCTGTCGAGGTTCCCCAGGGATCGGTCCTGGGTCCTCTACTCTTTTCACTCTACACATCCCCCATTGGAAAAACAATCAGTAGATTTGGTTTGCAGTACCACCTCTATGCTGATGACACCCAACTCTATACCTCTTCCTCCAACATCACCCCTGCACTCCTACAGAATACCAGTGGCTGTCTCTCTGCCGTCTCAGAGATCATGTCCTCTTTATATCTGAAACTAAATCTTTCTAAAACAGAACTTCTTGTCTTTTCTCCATCAACTGATACTGTACCTAACCCTGACATTTCCATCTCGGTATGTGGGACTACCATAACTCCCGGGCAGCAGGCTCGCTGTCTTGGAGTTATACTTGACTCTGATCTGTCTTTCACTCCCCATATTCAGTCTCTTTCACGTTCTTGTCACCTGCATCTCAAAAACATTTCAAGAATCCGCCCGTTTCTCACTACTGAAACTGCTAAAACTCTCATTATTGCTTTGATTCACTCCCGCCTCGACTACTGTAACTCTTTACTAATAGGCCTTCCTTTCTCCAAACTCTCTCCTCTCCAGTCCATGCTTAATGCCGCAGCCAGACTCATCTTCCTCTCCAGCCGCTACACCGATGCCTCCTCCCTGTGCCAGTCACTACACTGATTACCAATTCAGTCCAGAATACAGTACAAAATCCTCAGTCTCAAACACAAAGCTCTCCACAATGCTGCACCTCCCTACATCTCCTCTCTCATCTCTGTCTACCAGCCTACACGTTCTCTCCGATCTGCTAATGATCTCACACTAACATCTTCTATAATCCGAACTTCTCACTCCCGTCTCCAAGACTTCACTCGTGCTGCACCGGTTCTCTGGAATGCTATCCCTCAATCCCTCAGCCTCAACAACAACATCCATAGTTTCAAACGTGGCCTAAAAACACATCTCTTCAGACAGGCCTACAACAGTCTCTAATTGGCCTCAACATATCCCCAACATATCCTCAACATATCCTCATCACATCCCCAACATATCCCCAACATATCCCCAACATATCCCTAACATATCCCCAACATATCCCCAACATATCCCCAACATATCCCCACACCTCTTGTTTGAATAGTTATTGTGTAATATTATGTCTGATACTTGTCTTTGTTTGTACCCCATAATTGTAAGCGCTGCGTAATCTGTGGGCGCTATATAAATAAATAATATAAAATAAAAAGAGAGAGACCCCTAGTGGCCATTTATTTAAACATTTATTTCACATCTTCAGCAATAACATTCTTTATGAAGTATATTAGGAAAATGCTTTGTTTTTAGGGAAGTATTAAATTAACAAAAGTTGCTTCTAACGAAAGTAACGCTTTAAAGGGGTACTCTGGTGGAAAACTTTTTTTTTTAATCAACTGATGCCAGAAAGTTAAACAGATTTGTAAATGACTTCTATTTAAAAAATCTTAATGCTTCCAGTACTTATTAGTGGCTGTATACTACAGAGACAATTCTTTTATTTTTGGATTTCTTTTCTGTCATGACCACAGTGCTCTCTGCTGACACCTCTGTCCATGTCAGGAACTGTCCAGAGCAAGAGAAAAGGCCCATAGCAAACATATGCTACTCTGGACAGTTCCTAAAATGGACAGAGGTGTCAGCAGAGAGCAAAGTGGTCGTGACTGAAAAGAAATCCAAAAAGAAAAGAACTTCCTCTGTAGTATACATCAGCTGAGAAGTACTGGAGGGATTAAGAATTTTTAATAGAAGTAGTTTTTCAAATCTGTCTTTCTGACACCAGTAGATATATATATATATATATATATATATATATATATATATATATATATAAAAAAAGGTTTTCCACCAGAGTACCCATTTAAGCATTGAGAGGGGGAAGGGGCACCTGTTTAGCTGCAGTTTTCTTATCGTAGGGACTATAATAGGTTAATAAAATGTATTACAAAAAGTCTTAAAATTAGTTAAAATTTTTGAATAAGAAAATTTTACTTTCATCTTTATGGACAGTTACACTTTAAACTCATGCAACACTTGAAAGATCAGGCAACACACGTCAACGCGTAGGAACAGACACAATTGCTTCAGCCGTATGTCTTTTAGTGCCTGTTTAAATCAGCTGAATCACAAATAGCTCGTATCAGCCCGGTGTCTCAGGTTATTACCTCGGCTGTGGGAAAAGCTTTCTCGGCACAGGTGTAGATGGCTCCTACAAACGTGATCAATGTTAATTTAATGAAGTCGTTATCAGTGGTCGAGCATTAGAAGTAAATTTAGTAGTGATAATAATGTGATGACCTGAGAGCTTTTCCATTCTCAACAGCCTGTGAATAGTAAATTAGACTAGAGATAAATATACTGTGTTAGGTTCTGAATATTCCTATGTTTAAAGGGATTATCCACCATAAGGTGATTTTAGTACTTACCTTCCAGACAATAATGGACATGCTTATGAAGGATCCGTGTTTGACTTGCGGCTAAATGGCTGTTTTGTGAGTCCACCATAACACTGCTGCTTTCTTTTTGTGAAAAAGCTATTTCCCATTGGGGTTTTCTCCCTCCAACTACAAGTCCCAGGATCCCTTGTTTGTAAGTGTGAGGTAACTTTTCTTCCTTCCACACATCAGTCACTCCACCCATTGCAGCACAGCTGAGCCCCCTTCCATGCGGTGCTGTGTTGAAACTACTACTTCCTGCAGCCCTGTGGAGATTTCACCGTGGCGTTCCCGAACAGCCCGACTGAATAGCCGGGTTAGTGCTTACAGGACACCGGGAGGGACCTTACCTGCCTCCTCGGTGTCTTCTCCATTCAGGGATCCCCTGTATGCCGGCACTCTCCTTCCTCGTCATCACGTCGTCGCGTACATGCGTCGGCGTGCGTAACGACGTGATGGCGGCGACGGAGAGCAAGGATACCCGGCCGGCAGCAGAGATGTTCCAGAGCGACAGGGACACGGCAACAGCGATGGAGCGACATCCGGGGCAGCGGTGACGGGTCCGGAGCGGCGGGGACACGTGAGTATTACCTCCTACGCAGTGGTCTTCAATCTGCGGACCTCCAGATGTTGCAAAACTACAACTCCCAGCATGCCCGGACAGCCAACGGCTGTCCGGGCATGCTGGGAGCTGTAGTTTTGCAACATCTGGAGGTCCGCAGGTTGAAGACCACTATTGGGTTCAAAATCTTTATTTTTTTAGATTTTGCCCCTAAAAATTGGGTGCGTCTTATACGCCGGTGCGTCCTATAGGACGAAAAATACGGTAACTCATAACACAGTTGGTACTGCCCCACGTTTTAGGACTGCACCTTAAGTTACTGTCACTGTCTCTATTTGCACTTAATATATGAATTTTGCTTTATTTTGAATTATTATCAATAAATGGAGATTTTATGCAGTAGCTATGCTTTTTTCGTTTTTCTTGTGTATACAATGTTTTGTAAGCTATTCTGCCATTTATAGCATTTTGAGACCATAGACACCCATTCCATAGAATGATGAGATACAGATATATACAGCTGTGGTGTCAAATGGGAATTTTGTTGATAATCTTTTTTTAGATTTGCATGTTCATATTTGGATTTAGATTTTACATTATATTTCGAATGGAACAGATCGGTTTCCACCTCTAGGTTACTGTCTGCTATGCAGCTAAAATGCTTTTTGACTGTCAGGTTTCTCACATTGAGAATAGTAGTAAATATATTTCTCCCTAGATGGTGCACATTAAAGTCCTCTATTTAGGAGGGAGATTTGTACAGGAGACAATATATACCTGGAAAGATTTATAAAGCCAATGTGGTGTCCCAGCACCAATAGCTGTCCTGTGGCTTCGGACTGTCTCAGGCAGCCATCTTGGCAGCACAAGGCGTTGGGCCCACCAGAGTTCTCCAGTTAAATTAATTATGTGTGTATTATAATGTCAGATAATATATTTTCTTAAATTAATTCTATTATTGTTATGTATATATGTTTTATATGTGACTGTACCTTTAATTGAGAGCAGTTAACCCCATGTGACCCTGTCTGCCAATGGAGGAAGAGTTTCTCAGTCCAGTCCAGTGCTAGTTCACTCTAGTGTTACTCGCAAGTCCCTCTGGACAAGTCTTCAGTACCTTGACAGGACCCAAGCTACCAGGATCTTCCGACTCACAAGTCAATATTAATCTGTTTGTTGTAAGCACCACAAGTCCCAGCAAGGCAACAGGGCTTCCAAGGGGTTACGCTGCACTCTCTCACCTAAGGCCAGCTGTATGTGTATTACCATCTGCACAAGCTCAGTAATGACAGTTATCCGTAATCTGACGTCTGTGTTACCATTTACTCTCTGTGTCTGGCCCAGGAAAAGCTTTCTCCAACCTCGGACCGAATATAGGATAACGGTGCCCTGGTGTCACAAAGTGATCAGGTAATCTTACTTACACCCCGTGGACACCACACCAGTATTTAGCTTTTCGTTCTCAGTTTCATCATATTATTTCCTTCTGGATTGTCGGTGCTTTTTCCCCACCTCTTCTCCATTTCAGCACTTGTACTACTGATGCCCCATTTAAACACTGTACCGGCTTTGTCGTTATGGGCATTACATGCATTACGGTCATAGATAAAGTAGAAAGTAACATATAAACTTTTATACAATGCAGCATTGACCGCTGGGACCTCCGTGATCTCCGGCCCCCAGTGTCCTGAATATTTATGTTCAGAACGTCAATAGTGTTGAGCGGCATAGGCCATATTCGAATTCGCGAATATTCGCGAATATATGGACGAATATTCGCGAATATTCGCATATTCGTAATCTTCTCGTTGTATTTTCGCATATGTAAATATTCGCGTGTGCGAAAATTAACATATGCGGAAATTCGCATATACGAAAATTATCATATGCACATTTTCGCATGTGCGAAAATTCACACGCCGGTCTCACACAGTAGTATTAGAGCCTACTTTACACCACACAAGCTGGAAGCAGAGAGGGATGATCACTGTTATGTGTACTGTGAAAAAATAAAAAAAATAAAAAAAACGAATATTCGTAATTACGAATATATAGCGCTATATTCGCGAATATTCGCGAATTCGCGAATATGCGATATTCGCGAATAAAATTCGAATTGCGAATATTCGCGAGCAACACTAAACGTCAACTATGCTAGGTTTCAGAGCCTCATATGAATGAGTGATGTTCTATTCACACCACTGGCCGGCCGGAGTATAGAGCAGAGCAGAGATAAAAACGCTGTATAGAGCCGCTCCGCATCTCTGCTATATTATGGACGATCGCATCGGGTGTCATGACTGACACCCGGGCGATATGTCTATTAGTACAGGTACTACTACTTCCATCATGGAACAGTCTGTTCCATGTTGGGAGTAGTAGTACTACCTAGAAAATGTAAAAAAAAAATAGACAAAAAAAAAAAGTGAAACACACTTTATTAAAAATGTATTAAAATTTTGTTATCAAAAATATAAATTTCGTTAAATAAATGTTTTTCCATCACTACTGCATCCTTTTTTTTATTTATTTTTTATTTTTGGGTACCCAGCTAATTTTGAAAAAAAAAAACGTCAAAGGGGCCAAAAATGCAATTTCCACTCAAAGGCAAAAAACGCTAGAAAAAAAAAAGGAAGAAAAAAACACCAAACACAGGAAAATGCTGTTGCGTTTTTTGTGAGGGGGGGGGGTTTCTCACGTTTTTTTGGGCCACAAAAAAAAACAAGTAGAAACTTAGCCTAAGAACTATCTCTTGTATTATGTGGGACACTGATATTTTTAGATTATCACTTTTTTTCTCTCTGTTCTCCCCACTTCCAGGACTGGAGTCTAAAACATGCCTGCCACATCAGCGAAAACATGAAAGCACAAGGCATGCACAAGAATCTCTACACTATTTAAAAATGCCTATGCTGCACTATAAGCAAATAAAAATCATGTGCAGTGGTAAAGTGGTGTGCAGATCTGTGTTTGTTTAGAAGTGGTCACTCACTGACCGCTTTATTAGGTACACCTTGCTAGTCCTGGGTTGGACCCCCTTTTCCCTTCATTCTTCATGGCATACTTTCTACAAGGTGCTGGAAACGTTTCTCAGAGGTTTTGGTTTATATGGACATGATGACATCACACAGTTCCTCTATATGGACATGATGACATCACACAGTTCCTCCATATGGACATGATGACATCACACAGTTCCTCTATATGGACATGATGACATCACACAGTTCCTTTATATGGACATGATGACATCACATAGTTCCTCCATATAGACATGATGACATCACACCGTTACTCCATATGGACATGATGACATCACACAATACCTCCATATATACATGATGTCATCACACAGTTCCTTTATATGGACATGATGACATCACACAGTTCCTCCATATAGACATGATGACATCACACAGTTCCTCCATATAGACATGATGACATCACACAGTTCCTCCATATAGACATGATGACATCACACAGTTCCTTTATATGGACATGATGACATCACACAATTCCTCCATATAGACATGATGACATCACACCGTTACTCCATATGGACATGATGACATCACACAATACCTCCATATAGACATGATGTCATCACACAGTTCCTTTATATGGACATGATGACATCACACAGTTCCTTTATATGGACATGATGACATCACACAGTTCCTCCATATAGACATGATGACATCACACAGTTCCTCCATATAGACATGATGACATCACACAGTTCCTTTATATGGACATGATGACATCACACAGTTCCTCCATATAGACATGATGACATCACACCGTTACTCCATATGGACATGATGACATCACACAGTTACTCCATATGGACATGATGACATCACACAGTTCCTCCATATGGACATGATGACATCACACAGTTCCTCCATATGGACATGATGACATCACACAGTTCCTCCATATAGACATGATGACGTCACACAGTTCCTCCATATGGACATGATGACATCACACAGTTCCTTTATATGGACATGATGACATCACACAGTTACTCCATATAGACATGATGACATCACACAGTTCCTCCATATAGACATGATGACATCACACAGTTCCTCCATATGGACATGATGACATCACACAGTTCCTCCATATAGACATGATGACGTCACACAGTTCCTCCATATGGACATGATGACATCACACAGTTCCTCCATATGGACATGATGACATCACACAGTTCCTTTATATGGACATGATGACATCACACAGTTACTCCATATAGACATGATGACATCACACAGTTCCTCCATATAGACATGATGACATCACACAGTTCCTCCATATAGACATGATGACATCACACAGTTCCTCCATATGGACATGATGACATCACACAGTTCCTCCATATGGACATGATGACATCACACAGTTCCTCCATATGGACATGATGGCATCACACAGTTCCTCCATATGGACATGATGACATCACACAGTTCCCCCATATAGACATGATGACATCACACAGTTCCTCCATATGGATATGATGACATCACACAGTTCTCCCATATGGACATGATGACATCACACAGTTCCTTCATATAGACATGATGACATCACACAGTTCCTCCATATAGACATGATGACATCACATAGTTCCTCCATATGGATATGATGACATCACACAGTTCCTCCATATGGATATGATGACATCACACAGTTCCTCCATATGGATATGATGACATCACACAGTTGCTGCAGATTTGTCGGATCCATGATAAGAATCTCCTGTTCCACCACATCCCAGCGGTGATCTATTGGATGAGATCTGGTGACTGTGGAGGCAATTGGAGTCATGTGACCTTGTTGTCCTGTATGAGATGATGTCATGTGACATGGGGCATTATCCTGCTGGTATCATCAGAAGATGGGTCCACTGTGTAAGCAACAATACTCAGGTATGCTGTTGCATTTATTCCAATGCTCAACTGGTACTAAGGGGCCCATAAAATGTCCCCCACACCATTACACCCCCACCAGCCAGAACCGCTGATACACGGCAGGATGGATCCATGCTTTCATGTGGTTTACACCAAATTTTGACCCTAACTTCTGATTGTCGCAGCTGAAATCCAGGCTCATTAGACCAGGCAATGTTCTTCCAGTTTTCCATTATCCAGTTTTGGTGACCTGTGAGAATTGTAGCCTCAGTTTCCTGTTCTTAGCTGACAGGAGTGGCACCCGGTGTGGTCTTCTGCTGCTGTAGCCCATCTGCTTCAAGGTTGGATGTGTTCTGTACTCAGAGATGGTATTCTTCTTACCTTGGTTGTAACTAGTGGTTATTTGAATTATTTTAAATTTTCTGTCATTCTGAACCAGTTTGCCCATTCTCCCCTGACCTCTGAAAGCACCAAGGCATTTTTGTCCACACAACTGCCACTCAATGGACATGTTCTCTTTTATGCACAATTCTCTGTAAACCCTAGAGAAATCTCAGTAGATCAGCAGTTACTGAAATATCAGACCAGCCCGGCTGGCAGCAGCAATTATGCCACATTCAAAGTCTCTTACATTCCCCTTTTGTTCCCTATTCTAATGCTCCGTTTGAACTTCATAAGTTGTCTTGACCATGTCTACATGCCTAAATGAATTGAGTTGCTGCCATGTGATTGGCTGTTTAGCGATTTGTGTTAACAAGCAATTGAACATGTGTACCTCATAAAGTGGCCAGTGTATTCCTTTTTACTCAGACATAAATTGTTGATTGGAGCATTTCATCCATTAATAGACTTGAAACCTGGGACCATCTTATTTCACAGCTGATTGGCTCTATTGTTAAGCTCGGATTATACTCATTGATATTTCCTGAACATATACCAGATACTGATTAAAAGACTATGACAGATATCTTTCTGAATTTAAGTTCCAAAATTCACTTGAAACAATTGGACAGGGATCCAGGACAAAAGGTGTGGGGGCAGATGGCATTAACCCTTGTATTCGTGACGCCAGGGTGTGGTTTATCCTCAATACCACCTGAAGGTATACCGCTGGATCCTGGGCTAGGCACGGGGGGCAATAATCACTGTGCTTCCTCCATAGGGCTGACATGGGTATCCCACGACACATGGGACAAACTGGATTCAGTGATGGTCGGGCTCACGGTGACCACCACTTGAACAGCAGCAGCTTGCGCCACTTAGGGATCAGGTGTAGGTGCCTGTTTGGCTGGCCAAACCTCCTCCTCAGCAGGAGTAAGCCGAGGCACTTTGGTTGGTGCCCACTGGGTAGGCCAAACCTCCGCAACAGCAGGAGTAGGCCTGGGCACATCTGTAGACGACCCTTGATGCAGATAATTGGGGCCCATAACAGGTGACTCAGGATACCATTCTTCTTGGACGACTTTCCCCTTGACGCTTGGTGGCAGGAGACCAAATGGATGTGAGTCCCAATCTTCACAGGCGAAGTAGGTGATGGGGATTTGTGTGGGATTCTTGGGTCTGGTGACGGCTGCCGCCCATTCCCCTAGCAGGCTCTGTACAGGGGTGTATTCTACAATCTCCCCGCTTTCTAGGGAGTATAAAGGTGGAGGGAGGTAGTCTCTCTTTACTGCTCTCCTGTTAACCAGAATAGTACCACCGTGGTGACAGTCCATTAATGTGCCATTCCCCCTCACTCTGGCAAACTTGATGACTGTAGCTCTTCGCCATTTTTGGGGTGGCTCTCCCTCTCGAGGTTGCTCTAGTCTCCTGATATATAAGGCCTCGAGGCTCTTGGTGTCTTGTTGCTGGACTTGGCGTACTTCATACCGCATGACTTTAGGGCCATACTCCCTTCTCCTCCGTGCCCTTAACTCTGGACTGCGGGGATGGGAGGATGGGACTTCCCTGGCAGAGGTAGGAGATGGTTTCTCATGAACTGGACTAGTGCTGGCTTGTCACCAAATAGCCACTTAGGTAATGCTGGTGACCGGGGACGTGCTGGGGGCTGCTGGACCTGGGGCGCTGGCACTGGACTGGGGGTAGATGGAGGGGTAGAGAACTTCCGATTCCTCCGTGTGGATCTCCGCCAAAGATCCCCAGGTACGGTGATGGAGAGACAGCCTCACCGGCAACAATCCTCGCGATGATGCAGGTGTTCCACCCGCTGGAGTTGCAGGCCAATCCCCTTGGGCAAAGGAGCTTTCAGGTGGGTGTCTTCGGCCATGATGGAGAATCGCTGCCGGCAATCCGCTAACTCCTGGAACATCTGCGCTGCGACCACGGCCATCTTGAGACTCTCTGCTCTCTTGCTCTGCTGCGCATCTGCCATCTTCTTGCTCTCACCAGGAACTTCCGCAAGACTGAAGAGGTCCAGCTCCGCTCTGCTTCTTATACCGGTCTCCAACAAAATGGCCACAGGCTGGAACTTCGTCATCAGCAGGGCCTGGGACCGGAAGTGACTGAGCGGTGCGTCCTCTTCTTCCACTCCCCCGGCAACAAGGGGCAGACCTTTCAAGTTCCACTTAGGACTAGGAACCGCGACTTGGCTTCCATGCCCAGGGGCGGGATGCTGTCTTTGGCAGGATCCTTTTGCACGCTTTTCTTCCAACAGATTAACCCTTTCAGGTATGGTGGCAGACATCTTGGCACGTAACATTGCCTCGGCACGAATTTTGCACATAGTGTTCACGACTTCAGCACTATGCTCAGTGGCATATACTGGGCACACCCGTATCCTGTTCATAGGATGCCAAAAGTTGTGGAAGAGGGTGTGATGCAAAGGGCAGATGGAATTACCATAGGGGCAGATGGCATTAACCCCTCGTATTCTTGACACCAGGGTGTGGTTTATCCTCAATACCAACCAAAAGTATACTGGATCCTGGGCTAGGCACGGGGGCAATAATGATGCCAAGTTACGGACAACGGTAGTTTTACTGAGGTTAGACAGGTGGAAAAGGCTATACAGTTCAGCCTGGCCCACAGAGGGGACCAGTGACTTCAGAGACCTTAAGGGCTTGCTGCGACTTGTAGTAGATGTGGACAATTTAGTGCAGGCCATGTTGACTAGACAGATGACTGTGACTTGACTGACTTGTGACTGTGTTGGACACCTCAAAGTCAAGTCCTGCAGCCACCATCAAGTCAAGTAAGCTAAAGTCACCGCTTTAGGAGTCAAGTCAATTGTCCAGTCCTACTACAAGTCCCAGCAAGCCCTTAAGGTCTCTGCATCACTGGTTACCTCCTTGGGCCCTGACTGAACTGTATAGACTTTACCAACTGTCTCCTCAGTAAAGCTACCGTTGTCCGTAACTTGGCATCGGAGTCTTTATTGCTCCTGTGCCTAGCCCAGGATCCAGCGGTATACCTTTGGGTGGTTATAGGCTAAACCAAACCATGGCATCACAAATACAAGGGGTTAATGCCATCTGCCCTAAGGTAACGTCATCTGCCTTGCACCACGCACCACACCACCACAACATCATCTCATAGATGACAATGAGGTTACTGGATCCAATGGCCTCCAGTCACCAGATCTCATCCAATAGATCACCGCTGGGATGTGGTGGAACGAGAGTTTCTCATCATGGATGTGCAGCCGACGAATCTTCAGCAACTGATGTCATCATGTCTATATGGAGGAACTGTGTGATGTCATCATGTCCATATGGAGGAACTGTGTGATGTCATCATGTCCATATTGTCACGATTCGGCTAGCTGGATGTGGATCCTCTGTGTCAGCGAGGGATTGGCGTGGACCGTGTCGGTGGACCGGTTCTAAGATGCTACTGGTATTCACCAGAGCCTCCGCAAAGCGGGATGGTCTTGCTGCGGCGGTAGCAACCAGGTCGTATCCACTGGCAACGGTTCAATCGCATCCCCGCCGGCAGTGTCAGTGCAGCGCTCCCGGTCAGCGGGTCTGACCGGGGCGCTCCAAAAGAGAGAAACGCAGCGAGCGCTCCGGGGAGGAGCAGGGACCCGGAGCGCTCGGCGTAACACATATGGAGGAACTGTGTGATGTCATAATGTCCATATGTAGGAACTGTGTGATGTTATCATGTCCATATGGAGGAACTGTGTGATGTCATCATGTCCATATGGAGGAACTGTGTGATGTCATCATGTCCGTATGGAGAAACTGTGTGATGTCATCATGTCCATATGGAGGAACTGTGTGATGTCATCATGTCCATATGGAGGAACTGTGTGATGTCATCATGTCCATATAGAGGAACTGTGTGATGTCATCATGTCCATTTCGAGGAACTGTGTGATGTCGTCATGTCCATATCCAGGAACTGTGTGATGTCATCATGTCCATATGGAGGAACTGTGTGATGTCATCATGTCCATATGGAGGAACTGTGTGATGTCATCATGTCCGTATGGAGAAACTGTGTGATGTCATCATGTCCATATGGAGGAACTGTGTGATGTCATCATGTCCATATGGAGGAACTGTGTGATGTCATCATGTCCATATAGAGGAACTGTGTGATGTCATCATGTCCATTTCGAGGAACTGTGTGATGTCGTCATGTCCATATCCAGGAACTGTGTGATGTCATCATGTCCATATGGAGGAACTGTGTGATGTCATCATGTCCATATAGAGGAACTGTGTGATGTCATCATGTCCATATCGAGGAACTGTGTGATGTCGTCATGTCCATATCGAGGAACTGTGTGATGTCGTCATGTCCATATGGAGGAACTGTGTGATGTCATCATGTCCATATGGAGGAACTGTGTGATGACGTCATGTCAATATGGAGGAACTGTGTGATGTCATCATGTCCGTATGGAGCAAAATCTGTGAGGAATGTTTTCAGCACCTTGTAGAAAGTATGCCATAAAGTATGAAGGCAAAAGGAGGTCCAACCAGGTACTAGCAAGGTGTACCTAATGAAGTCCCTTCCTTGGCCACACGGTGAATAATAATCTGGTAATTTTTCTGAAGGGATGAAATAGCCTGGCATTCCATAGGTGTAAGATTATTTCTAGAGAACTCCCCAGATAGTGCAGGGGGTGCAGAAAAATCACTTGGGTTTCACATCTACATGATCAATATTGTGGCCCACTTCAAATTCAAGCAAACCACTGCATGGTTTATAATTGGTGTTATAACACATCATTATATTAGACTAGTTTTCCCAGAGTGTAATTTATCATTAGACACTTCATCTAGTTCATGGCTTGTGCGCCGAGTACATAAACCATATAAAGAAGCACTCCGTGTGTTTTTTTGCCCATACTATTCACACTTATCATCACTAGCTATACAGCACTGTATATAAGCAAAGCTGCATCTATACACTTCATAACTCTAACTTGGTCATGTGATCACCAGTCCTGGGTCAGCTGACTTCCTGTGAACTACAAGATGACATCATTACCTACCAGAGTCTTCCTGCTAACTCACAGACCCCTCATAGCTCTATCTGCTATCTCCATGGGATCAGGATATACAGTAGTTATATTTGACACCTCTCCTGAGGCTGTGTTCTCACTTTGGGGGACATTTATCAAGACCTGTGCAAGGGTAAAGTTGCCCAATTGCCCATAACAACCAATCAGATTCCTTCTTGCATTTTGCAGAGGCCTTGTTAAAAATTTAAGAAGCGAATTGATTGGTTGCTGTGGGCAACAGGGCACTTTTTCCTCTGGACAGGTTTTGATAAATCTCCCCCTTTGTTTTTCTGTTTTTCCTGTGACTTTTCCAACATCATGGCAAAAATGGTAAAACTGTACTGCAATTGTGCAAATGACAGCAAAATTTTATAAATTCAGCACATTATACAGACCCTGTTAAAAAAAAGTTAAAGTCAGCTTGAGCCACATCTATTTCTAAAAAGTTGCAACTTTGTGGGCACAGTTTGTGGTCTGCTCAAAAATAGACAAACCAGGGGTTGTGCGATGGGGGACTCATTGCTCTCCAAGTTATGCAAATGTATTCATTGAGAGATTTAAGATGCTATTGATCACACAGTCCCCTGAGTTTTCCCATTATATCGCCTATTAGAGGTGATTTATAGAGAATCTACCTTTGGTTTGGCTGGGGACTCACGAACAAGTCTTTGTCAATTTTCTTAATCAGAACAATGTGTGGCAAAAAGGGCCAATGGACACCAATGCCCGGAAGCACCCTGCACCTCCTGTAGATCTACTCTCAGGGTACGTTCACACGTGCAGATTTTCAGCGGATTTTACACTGCAGATCCGCTGGTGAAGGCCCGCTCTATGCTGGCTTTACATGTGCCTGCTCATAGTGGCAATAAGCCGCTACGAGCAGACACACTGGATGTGTGAGTTGCAGTATACTCGCACATCGCGGGAGCTCTCTGCCTAGCTCAGAGCAGGGAGAGCGGCCGCGATGTGTGAGCACGCCGCGCACATCACTGCAGTGTGTCTGCTCATAGCAGCGTATGCCGCTACCAGCAGTCACATGTAAAGCCAGCATAGAGCGGGCCTTCACCAGGGGATCCGCTGCGAAAATCCGCGCATGTGAACGTACCCTTGTCTGTATATAAGCAGAACATGAAGAGCATATATAGAAATCAATGCACCCAGCTCAGCTGACCATCCTACTCCCACTTCTAATTAGATGCTCCTATGTTGTTGTTTTTTTTTTCATTTTTGAACTTTCGTTTTTTCCTCTTCACCTTCTAAAAATCATAACGTTTTTAATTTTCCACCTACAGACCAATATGAAGGATTAATTGCACTTTGTAATGACATCAATCATTTCCCTACAAAATCTACAGAAAAAAAAAAAGAAAATTAAAAAGAAAAACTCAATTTTGTAGCTTTTGGGGGCCTCCGATTCTACGCAGAGCAATTTTCTGTAAATATTACACCTTATATTTATTTTATTTTGTTTTACTTTTTTTTTTTTTATTATAAATTTTAGTATGAAAATTAGCATGTTTAAAAATGTCCTCTTCCGACCCTTATAACTTTTTATTTTTCCGCATACGGGGCTATATGTGGGCTCATTTTTTTTGCAATGTGATTTGTAGTTTTTATTGGTAACATTTTTGTCATGATGGGACTTTTTGATCACTTTTTATAATTTTTTTTAGGGTGTACAAAACTACCAAAAATACAAATTCTGGACTCTGGTAATTTTTTGAGTATACATCATTGACTGTGCGGTTACAGTAATGTTACATTTTTATGGTTCGGACATTTATGCATGCGGAGATACCACATATGTTTATGTCTATTTTTGTTTACATATTTATTTATATTTAAGGGGGGGTGATTCAAACTTTTATTAGGGAAGGGGTTAAATCACATTTATTAACAATTTTTTTTTAAACTACTTTTTAGTCCCCATAGAGGACTATTACATGCATAACATGGCATTGATCAGTGTTATCGGTACTCCATTGCTCCAGCCTGCTGAGGTTGATTGGAGCCTTGAAGAACCGATTGGAGGAGGCAGGGGCCAGAAAGTTATACAGATTTTTTAATTATTTCTATTTAAAAATCTTAATCCTTCCAGTACTTATTAGCTGCTGTATGCTCTAGAGGAAGTTGTGTAGTTGTTTCCAGTCTGACCACAGTGCTCTCTGTTGACACCTCTGTCTGTGTCAGAAATTGTCCGGAATAGAAACAAATCCCCATAGCAAACCTCTCCTGCTCTGGACAGTTCCTGACACGAACAGAGGTGTCAGCAGAGAGCACTGTGGTCAAACTGGAAAGAACTACACAACTTCCTCTGGAGCATACAGGAGCTGATAAGCACTGAAAGGACTAACATTTTGAAATAGAAGTAATTTACAAATCCATATAACTTTTTGGCACCAGCTGATTTGAATTTTTTTTCCACCCGAGTACTTCTTTAAAGATGTAACATGTAAGGGGGTATTTAGTTTGCAGCTCATATTGGTTTTGTAAGAGCCCCCACAAGCAGTTGTCACCTTCCAGTAGGCACCAGTACTGTTTCATATATGCCATTATTACTGCAGTTCTTCACAATCATTACTTATAGTTCTCATCTTTACTATCATACAGTCACTTTCTACCTACTTGTATCTGCTTTAAAAGAGCACAAAATCCAATTATTCTTCCAAAGTGAGCCATGTTGGGCCTCTCTCTCTCTCTTCTACATCAAAGAACTCATCACAAGCCTTTCTCGAATTCACCTGCTTGACACAATGACAGGAAGATCAAATATAGACACATAAAAGGTCTGGGCATTTTAAGAACTGTTGCCAGAATCCCCTTGGTCCTGGATTTTTGACAGTTTTAAGACTAGAAAATTATTTTCTGCAGATTAGGTGGCATGTACTGTGTGTTAGGGTGCCACTGAGGTCCAGGCATGAATAGTCTGCCCTGCAGAACTCTGCACCCGTAATTATGAGCACATGCTGGGGGCTTTTTTAAGTTGTCTTAAGGAAAGCAAAAATCAACACTGTCATATTGACTCATTGTACACTGCTCAAAAAAATAAAGGGAGCACTAAGATAACACATCCTAGATCTGAATGAATGAACTAATCGTATGAAATCACACAAAAATTATCAATAGAAATCAAATTTATCAACCCATGGAGGTCTGGAGTCACACTCAAAATAAAAGTGGAAAACCACACTACAGGCTGATCCATCTTTATGCATAAAACAAGTCACAATGAGGCTCAGTAGTGTGTGTGGCCTCCACGTGCCCATATGACCTCCCTACAACACCTGGGCATGCTCCTGATGAGGTGGCGGATGATCTCCTGAGGGATTTCCTCCCAGACCTGGACTAAAGCATCTGCCAACTCCTGGACAGTCTGTGGTGCAACGTGGCGTTGGTGGGTGGAACAAGATGTCCCAGATGTGCTCCATCAGGTCTGAGGAACGGGCGGGCTAGTCCATAGCATCAATGCCTTCCTCTTTCAGGAACTGCAGACACACTCCAGCCACATGAGGTCTAGCATTGTCTTGCATTAGGAGGAACCCAGGGCCAACTGCACCAGTATAGGGTCTGCCAGGGGTCTGAGGATCTCATCCCTAATGGCAGTCAGACTACCTCTGGCAAGCACATCTCAAAGAAATGCCCCCCCCCCCCCCACACACACACCATTACTGACCCACCACCAAACCGGTCATGCCAGAGGATGTTGCAGGCAACAGAACGTTCTCCACGGCATCTCCAGACTCTGTCACGTCTGTCAAATGTGCTCAGTGTGAACCTGCTTTCATCTATGAAGAGCACAGGGCACCAGTTGGGAATTTGCCAATTTTGGTGTTCTCTGGCAAATGCCAAACATCCTGCATGGTGTTGGGCTGTAAGCACAACCCCCACCTGTGGATGTCAGGCCCTCATACCACCCTCATGGGGTCTGTTTCTGACCGTTTGAGTGGACACATGCACATTTGTGGCCTGCTGGAGGTCTTTTTGCAGGACTCTGGCAGTTCTCCTCCCTGCAGAAAGGCGGAGGTAGCGGACCTGCTGCTGGGTTGTTGCCCTCCCACTGCCTCCTCCACGTCTCCTGATGTACTGACCTGTCTCTTGGTAGCCCCTCCATGCTCTGGACACTACGCTGACAGACACAGCAAACCTTCTTGCCCAACCTTCTTGACTCCGTCTCATGCTACCACTAGAGTGAAAGCACCACCAGCATTCAAAAGTGACCAAAACATCAGCCAGGTAAAAGAGGAAATGAGAAGTGGTCTGTGGTCACCACCTGCAGAACCACTCCTTTATTGGGGGTGTCATGCTAATTGCCTATAATTTCCACCTGTTGTCTTTTCCATTTGCAAGTGTCATTGACTTGGAGTTGCATTGCGTTGTTTAAGTGTTCCCTTTATTTTTTTGAGCAGTGTATTATGAAAGGTTATGCAAGGTTCTTATGCACTTTCTGTATGGATTCCTTGTAGTTTTCAAGATGGTTAATGGAGCAGATTTAATATTGCAGATGTACCAGAATTCTGGAGTAATTTGCATCAAAAATCTGTTTTCTTCTTTTATGCCCTTGCTTGATAAAGAGCCCCACAAAAGAGTGTGACTTCATTATATGGGCTGTAGCTTAATAAAAGAAACTTTGCACTAAAAATATGGCAGAATTCTGGTGCATGATTGTGGCACAGTTTAAAGCTTTTACCTTCCCTTTTGCCCGGTCTGAAAAGATTAAAAAAACAAACTTTAACTCACCTTCCTAAATTCCCTCGTTGTGCCGATATCGGTGTCCCGGTCATCCGGCACTGCTCGGCTCCCTGCTTCTTAGGCTCGGAACGTCACACTGCAGTCAGCGTATCGCCGGCCGCAGCGATGTCCTGTCTTGGCCAGTGATAGGCTGAGCGCACTGTCATGTAAGGAGCTCGGGCCCCACCTTCTCCCTGCTGCCCCTGTTCCTTACATGAAAGTGCACTCAGCCTATCACCAGCACATCGCTGCGGCCGGCGATACGCTGACTGCAGTGTGACGTTCCGAGCCTAAGAAGCAGGGAGCCGAGCAGTGCCCGGGCACAAGGGAAGGTAAATGTTTTGTGCTGCAGTTCTCCTTTATGTCAAATTATAGTTTGTCTCATCTTAGAAAAGACAATCTAAGTGTCACATAGGGCAAGGGTAAGTGCAGTCCTAGGCTACCCATGACCCCTGTCACTGCCTACTTGACAGACCCCAACTTGGCAATAGTCCCGGCTTTGAGTGGGTCAGGAGTCAGGTCAGGGCAGATTAAGAGAGATGTTAGACAGGTCAAGTCAAAACCAAGATAGCAGCGAGGTACAGAACCAGACAACAAGAGAGCAGTCAGGTCACAAGCCAAGGTAATAATGCAGGAACACAGAAATACAGCAGATGCAGAGCCAGTAACAAGGAAGGGATTGAGGTTTTAATAGCCCATCTCAGGAGGGTGTGGATGACCCGATATTATTGGCTCATCGTCCATGCCCCCCTGATTGGTCTGGGTGTCATCACGGCAAGGAGCGATGTTGCAGACAGACACAAGGGAAGTTAAAACTTCTACCAGAACAAGAGGCAGGCACACCTGTTTCAGTAAGGCTACATTTACATCTACGTAGGAGGCTCTGTTTAAGGCCTCCATCTGTATCTATAACAAGGGTGCATCCTCTACATTTAGAGGAAAGAAGGTTGCTATGCCAGCACAGACGGGGGTTCTTAAGAGCAGTGAGACTGTGGAATTATCTGCCTGAGGAGGTGGTCATGGTGAACTCTGTCAAAAAGGGTCTGGATGCATTTTTGGAAAATAATAACATTGCTGGTTATGTATACAAGATTTATAGGGACAGAACTTTGATCCAGGGATTTATTCTGATGCTATATTTGGAGTCGGGAAGGAATTTTTACCTCTAGTTTGAGGCTTTTTTGCCTTCCTCTGGATCAGCTCAGTAGGGAATCATTAGGGTTATAGGTTGAACTTGATGGACTCTGGTCTTTTTTCAACCTTATGAACTATGTAACTATGTTACATCACAGAATCTTTCCAAAGGACCCCCAAAAAATTGAAAAAATGTTAAAAAAAAACACAGCATGCAGTATATTTTTGTCTGGTTGAGTCCTTTCAAATGAATGGATGACATAACAGAAATTTGCACAAACAACTGAGTGATCCATCATGTGGGCCTGCTCACACCATATTTGAGCCATGTAATAAGAAAGCACAGATCTACTGAACAAGATGGACTTTTCTGTCAATAGACTTATAGACCAATAGAGGAATTAAGTAATGTAATAGACAGACTCCTATTTTTAATATTCAAGGACTCCATAGTGACAGGGTCTGTTCCCCAAGACTTGCGCATAGCAAATGTGGTGCCAATATTTAAAAAAGGGTCAAAAAGTGACCCCAGGAATTACAGGCCTGTCAGTTTAACCTACGTTGTATGTAAATTGTTTGAGGGGTTTCTAAATTGATATTTTGGAGGATCTTGATACAAATAAATATATGACTCCATATCAGCATGGCTTTATGAGGGATCGGTCCTGTCACCTGATCAGCTTCTATGAGGAGGTGAGCTTCAGACTGGACCAGGGGGAATCGCTGGATGTCGTATATCTGGATTTTTCCCAAGCATTTGATACGGTGCCACACAAATGGTGCATAAAGTAAGAAGGATTGGACTGGGGGAAAATGTGTGCAAGTGGGTAAGTAACTGGCTTAGTGATAGGAAACAGAGGGTGATTATTAATGGTACTTATTCTGATTGGGTGACTGTTACTAGTGGGGTACCACAGGGGTCAGTCTTGGGTCCTGTTCTATTTAATATATTCATTAATGACCTTGTAGAGAGGTTGAATAGTAAAGTAGCAATCTTTGCAGATGATACTAAACTCTGTAAAGCGGTAAACACTATAGAGGACAGTGCACTGTTACAAATGGATCTTGATAGGTTGGAGGTTTGGGCTGAGAAGTGGCAGATGAGGTAATGCACATGGGGAAGAAAAATCCGGTCTGGGATTATGTATTAAATGGGAGCACACTTGGGACGACTAACATGGAAAAGGACTTAGGGGTCTTAGTTAACAGTAAATTTAGCTGTAGTGACCAGTGTCGGGCAGCTGCTGCCAAGGCAAATTAAATCATGGGGTGCATCAATAGGGGCATAGATGCCCACGACAAAGAAATAATTCTACCGCTGTACAAATCACTAGTCAGACCACACATAGAATACTGTGTACAGTACTGGGCACCAGTGTACAAGAAAGATATAGTGGAGCTGGATAGGGTTCAAAAAGGGGCAACCAGGGTAATACGGGGAATGGGAGGACTACAGTTCCCAGAAAGATTATCAGAATTAGGGTTATTTAATAAGAAGGCTTAGGGGAGACCTAATAACTATGACTGGACTGTAGAGTACAGAGATCTCTCCCATGATCTATTTATACCCAGGACTGTATCTATAACAAGGGGGCATCCTCTACATTTAAAGGAAAGAAGGTTTCTACACCAGCACAGAGGGGGGTTCTTTACTGTAAGAGCAGTGAGACTGTGGAACTCTTGCCCGGAGGAGGTGGTCATGGTGAATATGGTAAACGATTTCAAAAGGGGCCTGGATGCATTTTTGGAGAGTAATAACATTACAGGTTATGGATTCTAGATTTATAGGGACAGAACATTGATCCAGGGATTTATTCTGATGCCATATTGGAGTCGGGAAGGAATTTTTACCTCTAAGATGAGGATTTTTTTTGCCTTCCTCTGGATCAACTCTGTAGAAACTCATTAGGGATATAGGTTGAACTTGATGGACTCTAGTCTTTTTTCAACTTTATGAACTATGTTGCCTTTAATCCTTGTTCTTGTGTTATTGTGATTGCTAAAGTTCCTGTGCAGTTTGGCAATATAGTCATGGGGCAGCCCACCCTGGGCGCCAAGTAGCTGTGATGTCAGAGAGCTGGATGACTGGACTGTAGAGTAAGTGGACAATATGATTCCTGGCAGCAATAGCCAAAGTGGCAGCTAGGCTTGACGACTCCTGGTATAGGAAAGGACTATCCGAGACATTGATGACATTCATGTGAGTAGTGCTGGCACAGCTATAAACTACTGAGAAGTGCTGGTGTAGCACTGAACTACAGAGTCTTGGGCTTTGGGGCACAAATGAGACTATGAAGAGAATGCTCCTGTGTCTTGAGCTACTTCCACCAACGGTAACACCAGCCTGCAGGTGTTCTATAAGAACTGAGCACCAATATATATATATATATATTTTTTTTCTTTATATCCGCCAGGCTTTAAGGGGTTATCCAACATAAAAGACTTTAGTCTGTCATACAGTAATGGACAAGCCTACCAATGATCTGTGCTTGTGTTAGTGGTAAATGGCCATGTCCTGTGTCGGCCATGTCCTGTGTCCCCTATCACACTGCTGGCTTTTTTGGGGGAGAACTAGCTACTTCTGGTTTTCCGTGTCCTCCCTCGGACTACAATCCTTTGTTTTAAGGTGGGGGGATAACTTATTTCCCTTTTTACACCTTGGTTGCCCCGTCCATTGCAGCACAGCCCTCCCCCTTCCCTTCTTTTGATCTCATGACTTGCCTGACATCACCTGACACACAAGCTGTGGATCTTTGTGATGATGAACAGCAAGCAGGGAAGAGTCCGAGAAAACATTTATTTTGTAGACTACAGAAAAAGAACTTCCAGGGAAATTAAAGACAAATAAATTCAATACCAGCCACCAAACACAGGTAAGCAAAGTATATTAGTAACTAGACTAACTTTGCTGCAAGGAAAACAAATCATAGTACTGCGCCCATGGATATTCAATACTCCTACTGATTCCAATGGATGCCGACAGTCCTCCAGAGCAGAGATTTTATATATGGTTTCTTAAGAATAAGGATTTTCTAGTCAGATATAGTAGAAGGTACTTTGTGAACCTGACAACCCCTTTAAATTGTTCCAAATGGACTATAGAAGAGGCCATGTAGAAGCACGAGGACATTAACGTCTTTCAGACTTTTAACATGAATCACTAACTGAAATCCAATGACAGCATTTCCCAGAAATTGGTATTTTTTTTAGATGCCATTTAGATTCAATAAAAAAATATCAGAAAAAGCATCTCTGTCTGTTCACGGTCTAAGTATTTTCAATTACTGATACAAAAAGCAACGGAAGAAAGAAACACATTGAGCGGCCTCATTCCCTGGTCTCATGTGGCTCACCGGTATACAGTACACTACCACTGCATGTGTACAGAGAACTCTGGTGGTGACTAAACAAAAAAAATGTGGATAATTTGTTTTCCTCAAAAATATGACGCTGTGTTAGAGTTAAGCATAAGATTGCAGGATTTCTGCTAAATGGACAAAAAGTATATTCTTTATACACTCCGTTAAGGTAAATCCTCTTAATTCATGAGCTATAAGTCCTAAGTTGACCTCTGAGATATTTGGTATGTATCACGTTGCTGGCTTGTATTTGGGAACTGGCTTTTTCCCTGTTTCTGTAGCCTCCCTCAGACTACAATCCCCAGGATCCTTTGTTTCAAGGTTGGACATGACTTATTTTCCTCCCACACATTGGTCACCCCACCCATTGCAGCACAACCAAGCTGTGGATATGTGTGATGACTAATACATACACATGTGTGCCTGTAACGTCATCAGGGGGCTGGCTTCACAGACAACAGATGAAGCAGCCAAGCCCCCTTTCACCACCCGACTTGTGATGTATTGTCTCGGGCCGCACAGCAATCTGGGAAAGGTCCGAGACAATACTCATTTTGTAGCCAGCAGAACATGAACTTCTGGAGATACCTAAATACCCCTTTAATCATGTGGCCAGGCTAGACAACAATCGCTGGATCATTTGTACAGCCATTAAACTTCTTTATTGACGCCCCCACATTCTGTTTAAACAGGGTCATGTGTGGCCGATAATGATTTTACCGACTGGACAAAAGATCTGATCATCAAAGTATAGCCGCCTGCAAGTCTTCCGCAAGATTAAAAGACACTGGATGGCGACCACTGATGGCAGCAGTTAATACTTATCGGCTGTGGTATAGCCCTGAACAGATCACAGCAACCACCTCTGTCTATTTCAGAAACTGTCCAGAGCAGAAGCAAACCTCTAGCATAAACCTCTCCTGCTCATGGACAGAGATGGCAGTAGGGAGCACCAATTCCGATTAGGAAGAACAATATGACTTCCACCGGGGCAAACAGCGGCTTACAAGTTTTGAAAGTGCGTTGCCCATTAGGAGGAGACTAGTAGTATTGCAGGGCCAGCAAGGGGTAGTAGTACACCTATAGCAAAGTATTTGCTCTCACAATAGACTTGTGGTCTGACTGGATGGTATAAGTACTTCTGTGGTCAAAACAACTTTTTTGATTGACCCTGGGTGTAAGTGTCTGGGTCCTGGTGTACCAGTCATGAGAAGTGCAAATTACTTGAACCAGAAGTGTTAACTTCATACAATATACAGTCTCCTTACAGCACAGGGTAGTTAAAGAAGAAGTCCATAAATGTCTGATCCCGGGGGGTCCGACTGCTGGCCCCTTTTACTCATGGTTAGTTGCATAATCACAGGGTGTAAGGCAAAAAGGTTGTGACTTATAAGACAAATGGCATTGACTCCTGCCAGAAGCCCACAAAGAGTCCAGTGGTAGCAGAAAAGCCCTTGTACAACTTGTATCTCTCTTTGCTCAAGAAACTTTTCTGGAGTTAAACACAAATGTAGGACCGTTATTTCTTCAGCGGGGACAGGAGACATTTCTTGGGTAATACATTTCCTAATCACCACATAGTGCCATGGTTCACTGTGACCTACCCAGAGCTGATTTGATTTAGTTAGCAACTTAAATAGGATTAAACTTCTCTGGCAGCAGGCTTTGCTGGCTCTAGGACCCACTCCTATGGCCTAATTCAGCACTAGACTAACTAGTGGCTGTAAAAGCAATATAGTACATTCGACAAGTTTAGCTCATGATACTCAGAAAGAATTTAAAGGGATACTCCAGCATCTTCCTGGTGCTCGAAATGTTACAATGCTGCTTAGTCAATCACTGGTAAAGACGGGACACCACTGCGGCCAGCGATTCGCTAAGATGAACTGTGACACATCGACCACTGGAACTATTAAGAGAATCATGCCAGGGACTCAAGCAGCGATACCAGAGGCAACAGGGGGAACATGGTGGGTATATAAAGGTTTGGCTTTTTGTAATAAGGCTGAGCATCTTTAAAGAAAAAAATACACCCTTCGGCCAGAGTACCCCATTAGTACCCAGTTAATTTGAAAGTATAGTTTTTTTCTCCAGAGTGCCCCTGTAAAGTTCCTGGGCCCCAAAGGAAAATCTGTTACAGTCGCCCACCATGTGTCATTCATCATACTGGCATTTTCCTTTGTGCCAGACGCAGAGGCGTAGCGTGGGGGGTGCAGGGGGGGCCGGCCGCAACATCTGGGGGGGGCGCGCTCCCACTCGCAGCTCTCTGCCCCTGCCTGGCTCACTCACTCTCTCTGCAGTGCTGGCTGTGCGAATCCGATCCGAACCGCCGGGTCGCCGCCCACTGTGGAGGCAGTGGCGCCCCCCCGAGATTGTTGCCCCTCTTCCTGAACTATCGCATGGTAGAGCGGGAGCTGTCGGCTGTCCCGCTCCACCACCCCTTTCTCAACCCGTCACCTTGCTATCACACGCCGCGGCTGCTCCATTCCTGCAGTCAGTGAGAGCCAATCACGGCAGGCCGGCACGATGACATCACATCATCGTGCCGGCGCCCTGAGATCACGTCCCCGCGGCTCTCACTGACTGCAGAAATGGAGCAGCCGCAGCGTGGGAGAAAGGGGAGGGGGGAGCAAATTATAAGTGAGAGGGGCAAATGATGAGTAAGGGGCACATGTCAGGGGGGCATTATATGTGGGAGCACATGACAGGACCCCCCCCCTGTCATGTGCCCCTCATATATAATACCCCATGTCCTGTGCCCCTCACATATAATGCCCCCCTGACATGTGCCCTTCACATATAATGCCCCCTGTCCTGCCCCCTCAGGGGGCATTATATGTGAGGGGCACATGTCAGGGGGGGCATTATATGTGAGGGGCACAGGACAGGGGACATTATAAGTCAGGGTCACATGTCAGGGGGGCATTATATGTGGGGGCACATGACAGGGGGCATTATATGTGAGGGGCACATGTCAGGGGGCAATATATGTAGGGGCACATGACAGGGGCCCCCTGTCATGTGCCCATATAATGCACGTATAATGCCCCCTGACATTTGCCGCTTACTTATTATACCCAAAGTCATGTGCCTTGGGTCATCTCCAGGGTATGGTTCCATTTTGATGTTTAGTTTTTGTTCTTGATATTTTTTGTCGTTTACGATGGTTGTGAGACGACATATAATAGCGCGGCCCATGCAAGGTTACTACATTTGTAGATTTGTATTCATAGACCTGCTGACAATGTGGAGAATGTGTAATGCATGTTCGCACTCAATAAAGTGTTTGAAAATAAACTTGTATTTAGATGCATTTTACTTTAATTACATCAGTATTTTCATAACAAACAATACATGTGCTTAGGGGGTAAGGGTTTCTTTAACTAATCTAGTGGAAGAGACTTGAGTGCTAAAATCCACGGGTTAGGGGGCGCAAATTACTTGCCTTGCCCCGGGTGCTGACGACCCACGCTACGCCACTGGCCAGACGGGTATTTCAGCTTTCTCTAGCACCAGTGCTCAGGTACAACTCCTAACTCTAAAACCTTCCACCCCATAGCTGTCATCCTTCAAAGGTCATAAAGGACAGAACAGTCTATAATGTTTTACTATATCAATTTAAGATCTATGGAATGTATGACAGATCCTGTTCATGAGGGCCCTGTGATCACATACAATGAAAGAAAAGTGGTTGTCATACACTGGATTTTATGCAGAGTTCACAAATAAAAAAGAAAATTCCCCATCTCACTTGTCCATGGCACCAATTTCTATCCCCATTCTATAATATGTACAGCTGTGCCAAATTAGCAAAAATGGTGTAATAAGCTATATAAATTGGGCTCTGGGCCACATTGAAAGTAGCCCAAAAAACACTTAATTGGTCACTGTCATTTGAGCAAACGTTGCATAGATCAATAGGAAAAGGGTATATAAGTAGCCATTTAATATATTGTCACGATGCCGGCTGGCAGGTAGTGGATCCTCTGTGCCAGAGAGGGATTGGCGTGGACCGTGCTAGTGGATCGGTTCTAAGTCACTACTGGTTTTCACCAGAGCCCGCCGCAAAGCGGGATGGTCTTGCTGCGGCGGTAGTGACCAGGTCGTATCCACTAGCAACGGCTCAACCTCTCTGGCTGCTGAAGATAGGCGCGGTACAAGGGAGTAGACAGAAGCAAGGTCGGACGTAGCAGAAGGTCGGGGCAGGCAGCAAGGATCGTAGTCAGGGGCAACGGCAGGAGGTCTGGAACACAGGCTAGGAACACACAAGGAAACGCTTTCACTGGCACGATGGCAACAAGATCCGGCAAGGAAGTGCAGGGGAAGTGAGGTGATATAGGGAAGTGCACAGGTGATCAGACTAATTGGAACCACTGCGCCAATCAGCGACGCAGTGGCCCTTTAAATCGCAAAGACCCGGCGCGTGCGCGCCCTAGGGAGCGGGGCCGCGCGCGCCGGGACAGGACCGACGGAGAGCGAGTCAGGTACGGGAGCCGGGGTGCGCATCGCGAGCGGGCGCTACCCGCATCGCGAATCGCATCCCGGCTGGAGGCGGTATCGCAGCGCCCCGGGTCAGTGGATCTGACCGGAGCGCTGCAGTGAGGAGAGTGTAGCGAGCGCTCCGGGGAGGAGCGGGGACCCGGAGCGCTCGGCGTAACAGTACCCCCCCCTTGGGTCTCCCCCTCTTCTTAGAGCCTGAGAACCTGAGGAGCAGACTTTTGTCTAGGATATTGTCCTCAGGTTCCCAGGATCTCTCTTCTGGACCACAACCCTCCCAATCCACTAAAAAAAAGGTTTTCCCTCTGACCTTTTTGGATGCCAGAATCTCTTTGACGGAGAAGATGTCCGAGGAGCCGGAAACAGGAGTGGGAGGAACAGATTTGGGAGAGAAACGGTTGATGATAAGTGGTTTAAGAAGAGAAACGTGAAAGGCATTAGGAATACGAAGAGAAGGAGGAAGAAGAAGTTTGTAAGAGACAGGATTAATCTGGCACAAAATTTTGAAAGGACCAAGATAGCGTGGTCCCAACTTGTAGCTAGGGACACGGAAGCGGACATATTTAGCGGAGAGCCATACCTTGTCTCCAGGGGAAAAAATGGGAGGAGCTCTTCTTTTCTTATCCGCGAACTTCTTCATGCGTGATGAAGCCTGTAAGAGAGAATTTTGGGTCTCTCTCCATATGATGGAAAGGTCACGAGAAATTTCATCCACAGCGGGCAGACCAGAGGGCAAGGGGGTAGGGAGGGGGGGAAGAGGGTGACGGCCGTACACCACGAAAAATGGGGATTTGGAGGAAGATTCAGAGACTCTGAAGTTATACGAGAATTCGGCCCATGGTAGAAGATCTGCCCAGTCATCCTGGCGGGAGGAAACAAAATGTCGTAAATAATCACCCAAGACCTGGTTAATTTTTTCTAATTGTCCATTGGATTGAGGATGATATGCAGAAGAAAAATTTAATTTAATCTTGAGTTGTTTACAGAGAGCCCTCCAGAATTTAGACACAAATTGGACGCCTCTATCCGAGACGATCTGCGTAGGCAACCCGTGAAGACGAAAAATGTGTACAAAAAATTGTTTAGCCAACTGAGGCGCTGAAGGAAGACCAGGAAGAGGGATGAAATGTGCCATTTTGGAGAATCGATCAACGACCACCCAAATAACAGTGTTGCCACGGGAAGGGGGTAAGTCAGTAATAAAATCCATACCAATCAGAGACCAAGGCTGTTCGGGGACAGGCAGAGGATGAAGAAAACCAGCGGGCTTCTGGCGAGGAGTCTTATCCCGGGCACAGATAGTGCAGGCTCGCACAAAGTCCACAACATCCGTCTCCAGAGTCGGCCACCAATAGAAGCGAGAGATGAGTTGCACAGATTTCTTGATGCCCGCATGACCTGCGAGATGGGAGGAGTGACCCCATTTGAGGATTCCGAGGCGTTGGCGTGGAGAAACAAAGGTCTTTCCTGGAGGAGTTTGCCTGATGGAGGCTGGAGAAGTGGAAATCAGGCAGTCAGGAGGAATGATGTGTTGCGGAGAGAGTTCAATTTCAGAAGCATCCGAGGAACTAATGTTCTTATCGGCAGGCCGAAAGTGAATTTCAAAATTAAATCGGGCAAAGAACAGAGACCACCTGGCCTGGCGAGGATTCAGCCGTTGGGCAGACTGGAGGTAGGAGAGGTTCTTGTGATCGGTGTAAATAATAACTGGAAACCTTGATCCCTCCAGCAGATGCCTCCATTCCTCAAGTGCTAATTTAATGGCTAGAAGCTCTCGATCCCCGATGGAGTAGTTCCTCTCCGCCGGAGAGAAGGTCCTAGAAAAAAAACCACAAGTAACAGCATGCCCGGAAGAATTTTTTTGTAGAAGGACAGCTCCAGCTCCCACTGAGGAGGCATCAACCTCCAATAGGAAGGGTTTGGATGGGTCAGGTCTGGAGAGCACGGGAGCCGAAGAAAAGGCAGACTTGAGCCGTTTAAAGGCGTCTTCCGCTTGAGGAGGCCAAGACTTGGGATCGGCATTTTTTTTGGTTAAAGCCACGATAGGAGCCACAACGGTAGAAAAATGTGGAATAAATTGCCTGTAATAATTGGCGAACCCCAAAAAACGTTGGATAGCACGGAGTCCGGAGGGGCGTGGCCAATCTAAGACGGCAGAGAGTTTGTCTGGATCCATTTGTAGTCCCTGGCCAGAGACCAAGTATCCTAGGAAAGGAAGAGATTGGCATTCAAACAGACATTTCTCTATTTTGGCATAGAGTTGATTGTCACGAAGTCTCTGAAGAACCATACGGACATGCTGGCGGTGTTCTTCTAGATTGGCAGAAAAAATCAGGATATCGTCCAGATATACAACAACACAGGAGTATAAGAGATCACGAAAAATTTCATTAACAAAGTCTTGGAAGACGGCAGGGGCGTTGCACAGGCCAAAGGGCATGACCAGATACTCAAAGTGTCCATCTCTGGTGTTAAATGCCGTTTTCCATTCATCCCCCTCTCTGATGCGGATGAGATTATAAGCACCTCTTAAGTCCAGTTTGGTAAAGATGTGGGCACCTTGGAGGCGATCAAAGAGTTCAGAGATGAGGGGTAGGGGGTAGCGGTTCTTAACCGTGATTTTATTAAGACCGCGGTAGTCAATGCAAGGACGTAGGGAGCCATCTTTTTTGGACACAAAGAAAAATCCGGCTCCGGCAGGAGAGGAGGATTTACGGATAAAGCCCTTTTTTAAATTTTCCTGGACGTATTCAGACATGGCAAGAGTCTCTGGGGCGGACAGAGGATAAATTCTGCCCCGGGGTGGAGTAGTGCCCGGGAGGAGGTCGATAGGACAATCATAAGGCCTGTGAGGAGGTAGAGTCTCAGCTTGTTTTTTGCAAAAAACATCCGCAAAGTCCATATAGGCCTTAGGGAGGCCGGTTACAGGAGGAACCACAGAGTCACGGCAAGGGTTACTGGGAACCGGTTTTAGGCAGTCCTTGGAACAAGAGGGCCCCCAACTCTTGATCTCCCCAGTGGACCAATCCAGGGTTGGGGAATGAAGTTGAAGCCAGGGAAGTCCAAGGAGAATTTCAGAAGTGCAATTGGGGAGGACCAAAAGTTCAATCCTCTCGTGATGAGATCCGATGCACATTAGAAGGGGCTCCGTGCGGAAACGTATGGTACAGTCCAATCTTTCATTGTTTACACAATTGATGTAGAGGGGTCTGGCGAGACTGGTCACTGGGATGTTGAACCTGTTGACGAGAGAGGCCAAAATAAAATTTCCTGCAGATCCGGAGTCCAAGAAGGCCATAGTAGAGAAGGAGAAGGCAGAGGCAGATATCCGCACAGGCACAGTAAGACGTGGCGAAGCAGAGTAGACATCAAGGACTGTCTCACCTTTGTGCGGAGTCAGCGTACGTCTTTCCAGGCGGGGAGGACGGATAGGACAATCCTTCAGGAAGTGTTCGGTACTAGCACAGTACAGGCAGAGATTCTCCATGCGGCGTCGTGTCCTCTCTTGAGGTGTCAGGCGAGACCGGTCGACCTGCATAGCCTCCACGGCGGGAGGCACAGGAACAGATTGCAGGGGACCAGAGGAGAGAGGAGCCGGGGAGAAGAAACGCCTCGTGCGAACAGAGTCCATATCCTGGCGGAGCTCCTGACGCCTTTCGGAAAAACGCATGTCAATGCGAGTGGCTAGGTGAATGAGTTCATGTAGATTAGCAGGGATTTCTCGTGCGGCCAGAACATCTTTAATGTTGCTGGATAGGCCTTTTTTAAAGGTCGCGCAGAGGGCCTCATTATTCCAGGATAATTCCGAAGCAAGAGTACGGAATTGTACGGCATACTCGCCAACGGAAGAATTACCCTGGACCAGGTTCAACAGGGCAGTCTCAGCAGAAGAGGCTCGGGCAGGTTCCTCAAAGACACTTCGGATTTCCGAGAAGAAGGAGTGTACAGAGGCAGTGACGGGGTCATTGCGGTCCCAGAGCGGTGTGGCCCAAGACAGGGCTTTTCCAGACAGAAGGCTGACTACGAAAGCCACCTTAGACCTTTCAGTGGGAAACTGGTCCGACATCATCTCCAAGTGCAGGGAACATTGGGAAAGAAAGCCACGGCAAAACTTAGAGTCCCCATCAAATTTATCCGGCAAGGATAGGCGTAGACCAGAAGCGGCCACTCGCTGCGGAGGAGGTGCAGGAGCTGGCGGAGGAGATGATTGCTGAAGCTGTGGTAGTAACTGCTGTAGCATAACGGTCAGTTGAGACAGCTGTTGGCCTTGTTGCGCTATCTGTTGTGACTGCTGGGCGACCACCGTGGTGAGGTCAGCGACAACTGGCAGAGGAACTTCAGCGGGATCCATGGCCGGATCTACTGTCACGATGCCGGCTGGCAGGTAGTGGATCCTCTGTGCCAGAGAGGGATTGGCGTGGACCGTGCTAGTGGATCGGTTCTAAGTCACTACTGGTTTTCACCAGAGCCCGCCGCAAAGCGGGATGGTCTTGCTGCGGCGGTAGTGACCAGGTCGTATCCACTAGCAACGGCTCAACCTCTCTGGCTGCTGAAGATAGGCGCGGTACAAGGGAGTAGACAGAAGCAAGGTCGGACGTAGCAGAAGGTCGGGGCAGGCAGCAAGGATCGTAGTCAGGGGCAACGGCAGGAGGTCTGGAACACAGGCTAGGAACACACAAGGAAACGCTTTCACTGGCACGATGGCAACAAGATCCGGCAAGGAAGTGCAGGGGAAGTGAGGTGATATAGGGAAGTGCACAGGTGATCAGACTAATTGGAACCACTGCGCCAATCAGCGACGCAGTGGCCCTTTAAATCGCAAAGACCCGGCGCGCGCGCGCCCTAGGGAGCGGGGCCGCGCGCGCCGGGACAGGACCGACGGAGAGCGAGTCAGGTACGGGAGCCGGGGTGCGCATCGCGAGCGGGCGCTACCCGCATCGCGAATCGCATCCCGGCTGGAGGCGGTATCGCAGCGCCCCGGGTCAGTGGATCTGACCGGAGCGCTGCAGTGAGGAGAGTGTAGCGAGCGCTCCGGGGAGGAGCGGGGACCCGGAGCGCTCGGCGTAACATATATATTATTAGACAAAAATGCTTCTTTCTCCTGTAATAACCCCCCTCTTCCCACTGCTCAAATCTTCTCTGAAAATCATCTTATCTTTTCCCTGTGTGTAGATAAGCAATGCAAGTCTATGGAGGGGGAGGAGAGATCTCCGCTCAACAGCTCTGGGAGAACTGCACTTTAGAGATGAAACCTGCAGAGCAGAAAAATATCATATACAAATTATTAGTGTTGCTCGCGAATATTCGCAATTCGAATATTATTCGCGAATATCGCATATTCGCGAATTCACGAATTTCGCGAATATAGCGCTATATATTCGTAATTACGAATATTCGTTTTTTTTTTGTTTGTTTGTTTTTTCTTCACAGTACACATCACAGTGATCACCCCTCTCTGCTTCCAGCTTGTGTGGTGTAAAGAAGGCTGTAATACTACTGTGTGAGACTGGCGCGCAAAAATTTGCATATGCGAAAATTAGCTCATGCTACATTTTCGCATATGCGAATGTTTGTGCGTGTTAATTTTGTATATGCCAATATTCACTTATGTTAATTTTCGCACACGCGAATTTTCGCATACACGGAAATAAAACGAGAATATGCTTTAGGCATTTTACAAAGACAACCTGTCACCCTGGCAATATTAACTATTTTTATTCAAGAATTAATAGATATGCCCAAAGGGAGAAAAAAAGGTATTATAAGAAAGTGATAATGAATCAGGAGACTTCAGTGTTCTATTGTTTAATACAGGGGAGGACTATAATAGACTTTGCAGCTTTTAGTCCCTGAAGGAGAATAATAATAGTCGGGTCTTAGTGACCAGCACCTGCTTCCTAGTCAATAACCCTTGGACCTGATATGGCCTCTTATCCCAAAGTGGGTGAAGCAGCTCTGATTCAGATCACAATGAAGGACTTCATGTTCCCAGAAACCACTTGACCTCACAATCATGACCTATGGCAACCAAGAAGCACATATGATGAAGTGGGTAGAAAAGTAACATTTTGTGCCCTGATTGAATTACTTGCGTTCGCTGTATTTTTGTACAACATCATCAATTTCTCTACTTCGCCTTCTCCAAAAGATTAAATGAAGTCAATTACTTTAATAATTATTTCAGTTTAAAGGACGTATCCAAGTAAGCTGCCAAAATGTGATTTACTGACACAAAAAGTAGAGAAATATAGTCATAGTTACATAGTTAGTATGGTTGAAAAAAGACATATGTCCATCAAGTCCAACCAGGGAATTGAAGGGAAGGGTGTAAGGGGATAAGGGGAAGGGATATAGTTTTATAATTCTGCATAAGCATTAATGTTATTTTGTTCCAGGAATGTATCTAACCCTGTTTTAAAGCTGTTAATTGTTCCTGCTGTGACCAGTTCCTGAGGTAGACCGTTCCATAAATTCACAGTCCTCACGGTTAATATAATAATAATAATTATACTCATTTCTCAATAGTCCTTTCCTTAGTATGCACTTTATAAATGGAAATGACTAGTGTTGAGCGGCATAGGCCATATTCGAATTCGCGAATATTCGCGAATATATGGACGCATATTCGTCATATATTCGCGAATATTCGCATATTCGTTATATTCTCGTCTTATTTTCGCATATGCGAATATACACGTATGCGAAAATTACCGTATGTGACAATTCGCATATGCGAAAATCAGCATGTGTTAATTTTCGTATATGCGAATTTTCCTACGCCAGTCTCACACAGTAGTATTACAGCCTTCTTTACACCACACAAGCTGGAAGCAGAGAGGTGATCACTGTGATGTGTAGTGTTGAGCGGCATAGGCCATATTCGAATTCGCGAATATTCGCGAATATATGGTCGAATATTCGTCATATTCGCGAATATTCGCATATTCGTAATATTCTCGTTTTATTATTCGCATATGGAAAATTAACAGACGAAAATTCGCGTGTGCGAAAATTAATAACATATTCAAATTTTCGTATATGCGAAAATTCGCACGCCGGTCTCACACAGTAGTATTAGAGCCTTCTTACACCACATAAGCTGGAAGCAGAGAGGGTGATCACTGTGATGTGTACTGTGAAAAAAATAAATAAATAAAAAATAAAAAATATTCGTAATTACGAAAATATAGCGCTATATTCGCGAATATTCGCGAATTTCTCGAATATGCGATATTCGCAAATAAAATTCGAATTGCGAATATTCGCGAGCAACACTAAAAAACGAATATTCGTAATTACGAATATATAGCGCTATATTCGCGAATTCGCGAATGCGAATATGCGATATTCGCGAATAATATTCAAATTGTGAATATATTCGCGAGCAACACTAGAAATGACACCAAGGAATGTAGTTGATATTTTCATTTATCAATGCATTGTTGGAGCAGCAGTTTGTGCTCCAGAGCTGAACTTCGTATTTTAATTAGTGTTGAGCGGCATAGGCCATATTCGAATTCGCGAATATTCGCGAATATATGGACGAATATTCGTCATATGTTCGCGAATATTTGCAGAACTCTATGGAAACCTGGTAATTGGTTCTGAAGCCGCCAAAATGTCATCCAAAAATAGGAAAAAGTGGGGATTAAAGAAAAATAAGTAGATAACTAATATAGATAAAGCAAATCCTTACATATAAAAGTAATAAAGATCTGCTGGGAGCTGCAATCACTGTCTATTTCAGTGTTTCCCAACCAGAGTGCCTCCAGATGTTGCAAAACTACAACTCCCAGCATGTCTGGACAGCCTTCGGCTGTCCGGGCATGCTGGGAGTTGTAGTTTTGCAACAGCTGGAGGCACCCTCTTTGGGAAACACTGGTCTATGTAGAGGACAGGAGCTTCTTCAGGGTCCTGTACAGCACACAGTGTGCTAAAAAAAAGAAAAATGGAGCCGCCCTCACCTGATGTCCAAAGGAGAAGATAACCCTGGCAGAGGTAAAGAGTAGTACAGGACATGTAATACCTCCCTGTACTGTAGGGGGGCGCTACCAGACACCGGTCAGTGCATGCACTTTAGGAATACAGGGGTTTTACCAGTGAAATATCCATTCTGATTGGTTGGTTCTTCCAAATACAATAGAATTGACTCTCTGAATAATCAATCTATCTTGTGTCCGACTCCTGACTATCTCTCTGCCTTTGCCATGCACGTTACCACCTACCAGTTCCACTCCAATGTACGTTTTGCGTTGTGCTTCATCAGGGGGAGAAGCGCACTCTGACGAAGCACAACACGAAACGTACGTTGGGGGTGGAGCTGGTAGGTGGTAACGTGAATGGTGGGTAGTTTCTTATTTCTTGACTGGTTTTCTTGAGTGTGAGCATTGGTTAAGTGAACCAAATGTGGTTACTTTATTGTAGCCACTACTTTGTTGGTTATATAACGTTCCAAAGAAAGTTGTTATAACACTAACAATAGCCCAATAAACAGATATCAAGGGATAGCAGAATTATCTCCGACTAATCCCAGCAAACATGCATTAGTCATAGAAAAAATATGTACAAAGAGAGACTATTGCTCCTCGCTAAAAATCATTCCCAACCTATGTTTCTGTCCCTAAGGTAAATAACCATGTACTCAGGGAAGTCATAGACATAAGCAGCAGAGGTGCCATAATAAATGCAAAACCCCATGGATACCATTACACAAATGCTACCTCCAAAAATATGCTCCAACGACACTTAGTTCCAGGGCAAAGAACGAAACATTAGTGTTGTGCTAAGATAGGTATATTCTACATGTACCCAGGTGCGTTAATCGGATCAAGTGCTGTATTGTGGTCCAATAGAACATGGTGGCCCTGCAGTGGCAGGACGCCAAGAGATTCCCGGGCAGTCACCCGCCGTCCTGCCCCTTCAGCCTTTCTTTGGAACGTGTTGCGATTTACTGTGTCAATGCTGAATTTTGAGACCACTGGATAGGTCCAATTGTATATAATTTTATTAATACTTTGGGGGAGATTTATCAAGATCTGTGTAGAGGAAAAGTGGTGCAGTTGCCCATGGCAACCAATCAGATCACTTCTTTCATTTTTTACAGGTCTCTTTTTCAAAATGAAAGTGATCTGATTGGTTTCTATGGGCAACTTCACCACTTTTCCTTTACACAGGTTTTTATAAATCTCCCCCTTTGTCACTATCTTGGCGACGCGCCTTTTCTTTTTAGTGGTTTGTAACATAGATTTATTAAACGTTATGTTTTATGGCACCTCTAGTTTTTTCAGTATTTTTCTGACTTAAGCCTGAGAGGATATTTATATTAGGCAGACATGCAGCCTCAATTAATACATGCTAATCTTATGTAGTGTAACTAGTGCAGTTCCACAAGAAACTCCCAACGTAAAAAAGAAGGGCAGATGGAATTACCCTAGGGGTAGATGGCATTAACCCCTTGTTTTCGTGACGCCAGGGCGTGGTTTATCCTCAATACCACCCGAAGGTATACCACTGGATCCTGGGCTAGGCACGGGGGCAATAATGATTCCAACGCCAAGTTACGGATAACAGTAGCTTTACTGAGGTTAGACAGGTGGAAAAGTCTATAGAGTTTAGCCAGGGACCACGGAGGTGACAGTGACTCAGAGACCTTAAGGGCTTGCTGGGACTTGTAGTAGATGGGGTTAATTTAATACAGGCCATGTTGACTTGACAAATGATGACTGTGACTGACAAGACTGTGACTGTGGATTACTTGTAGGTTTGTAGCTTGTTGCTGCAGACTGGACTTGAGGCCTCCTATGACTCTGGACACATACTTGGGCACGACTTGACTGGACCTCTGCAGGAAGCAAGAGAGAGAGCAGAGGCTCCACCCAGGGCTTTTATGGGGGAGGCTCTGGGCGGATCCCATTGGTCACCCTTAAGTCACCTGGTCACTGATACCTCCTGGGTAACAATCACATGTCAACTCACATGGTAAACAGTCTTAAAGTGACAACGCTTTCTTCACACATTGCACAGTATAATACATAATAAACATATTTACATGGGTGCCCAGGGGACACTGAAGGGAGGCTGCCTGACAGGGCAGCAAGAATTCGGGGTAACACCTCCTGTACTGGGCCACCACACATCTATAAAAAATTGTGATAAAAAACATAGTACAACTATGTTTTAATTTATGGACAAATTCAAGTTATTCAAGTTATGCTCCATGTACTTAAAGGAGATATTAAAAGATAGATATAAAAAATTAGCATATCCCTTATCCGCAGGATAGGGGATAAGTAGCTGATCGCTGGGGTTCGGCCGCTGGGGCCTCCACGATCACTGGGTCGGGACCCTGGTGCTCAGCGAGGAGTGCATGCTGCAGCCGACACGTGCTACATTAATTCCTTTTTGAGCGCTGAAAAGTCCCGAGTACAGCTCTCGGGCATCATCGGTGGCCACAGAAATGAATAAAGTGCGTACCGTCTACCGGTAGATGACACCTGCTCCCCACTGAGAGCGCCTTGGTACCGTCCCGGTGATATCGGGGGGCACCAGTGGTCGGACCCCCCTGCGATCAGCTGCTTATCTCTGTGGATAGGGGATAAGTTAGTTTTTGCCGGAGTACTCCTTTAATGCCCCCTTTGTGTATGCTGTATTGTGTGTGCTGTATTACTGTTATGTATACAGTACTGTCTTTTACTACTGGCAGCCTTGAGATTTAGCATGTCCTTCACCCTCACCAGCATCCTAAAACTTAGTGTGATGTCCCAGTATGGGATATGGTCCCATACAGTACTTAGGCCTTTTCAGGTTGAGTCCCTCTGTGTCCTAGGGGCTCTCCTGCAGTGTCTCCCCCATTGTATTTTCTGTATATTAGGTGTATTATGTATAAATTACCTTTGAGTTAGTCACATGATGTTGTTGTCACATGTTTGTTACCCAGGGAGCACCAGCTAAGCAGGTGACCTGCAGCTTGACCTATGGGCTCCTTGCACAGCCCCCCTTTATAAGGAAGGGAGGAGCTTCAATCTGCCTCTTTTGCTATGATTCTCTGCTGAGGTCAAGTCTAGTCCAGATGTCTCAGAGCCAATGTCCTGCACACCTGGAGGCCTCAAGCCTAAATTACAGCCACAAGTCAGTAAGTCAAGTCATCTCTGTCTGCTGTCATTACCCTCAGTCAAGTCAAGTCTATTATAGTCAGCGTGGCTGTCCTAAAATCTGTCCAAGTAACTGCAAGTCCCAGCAATCTGCGAGATCCTCTGTGTTACTGGTCACCTCTCTGGGATCCTGGCCTAGCTGTAAAGACTGTTACCATCTGTCTACCTCAGTAAAGCTACCGTTAACCCTGACCTGGCCTTGGACTCTTATTTGCCCTGCCTAACTAGGACTAGCGGTGCTACCGTTCGGGTTATCGGGAAAACCACACCCTGGCCCTGGAAAACCATTTAGGGGTTAATATCATCTGCCCCTGGGCTACAACATCTGTCCCATACACCTCACCTTCACACCCCATGGCACACCACGTTAGCTTTGTTTAGAGGTGCAGAATTTTACTCTATGGTAACCATCCTTGACTCATAACCTGGCATTGTAACCAATTATTCCGTTTATCCCCAGCCATTCTGGACCTGCCAAGTGAGTCAGTTCATTGCTTTTCAAATACGCATGAAGTATTAATACAAAAAAATAATACAATTCTTTACAAATAGTTGCCCAATGCAAAAAATCAACCTTGACTTCACAGCTGTGCAATAAGCAATAGACATTATTTCAGAATGTGCGCAACTGCAGAGGAGCCGTATCCAAGAAGCAGACATAATAGGAAGATGACATAGACTCCTGTTGTGCGTCCTTCAGGACTGATAGTAACAACAACTCTATAAGGAAGGATTCTCCTGAGAAGGATAGACACATCCATTACAAAGTTAGCATGTACAAGTGGATCTCAAGTGTGAAAGAAGATCTTAGATCAAGCTTTAATAGCCCCGAGAATCCGCTCAGTATTTATAGACTCACCAGGGGGTTGGAGGATTAAACTAGTTCATTAGGAATTTTAGGAAATATTGTGCTGAGACACGAGTTCTCATTAATCCTATTCCACAACAGAATATTAATTCCCTAATTATCATTCCGAATCTTGTATCCGCTAATTGTTCTTCCGACAAGAGGAGCAACAACTTCACGGATCCTTTTTCCGACTCCTTCAGAGAACATGGTGGCCTGAGATATGTCATGAATTATGGAAAAAGTGTCAAGTCCACCTCTGAAATGATGATGACCCAATTTTTTATTTACACAGCTTAACATATATGTAAGACTACCTTTAAAGGGGTACTCCGGTAGAAACAGATGTTTTCAAATCAACTGGTGCCAGAAAGTTATACAAATTTGTCAATTACTTCTATTAATCCTTATCAGTATTTATCAGCTGCTGTATGCTACAGAAGAAGTTGTGTAGTTCTTTCCAGTCTGACCACAGTGCTCTCTGCTGACACCTCTGTTCATGTCAGGAACTGTCCAGAGCAGTAGAGGTTTGCTATGGAGATTTGCTTCTGCTCTGAACAGTTCCTGACATGGACAGAGGTGTCAGCAGAGAGCACTGTGGTCAGACTGGAAAGAACTACACAACATTCTCTGTAGCATACAGCAGTTGATAAGTACTGGAAGGATTAAGATTTGTTAATAGAAGTAAGACGCACTTTTTCTTCCCCAAAACTGGGGGAAAAATTTGGTGCGTCTCATACGGCGAATACACCCCTATCGCGGCGGTCCCTGCGGCCATAAACGGCCGGGACCCGCGGCTAATACAGGACATCACCGATCGCGGTGATGCCCTGTATTAACCCTTCAGACGCGGCGATCAAAGCTGACCGCCGCGTCTGAAGGGAAAATGACACTAACCCGGCTTTTCAGTTGGGCTGTTCGGGACCGCCACGATTTCACCGCGGCGGTCCCGAACAGCCCCACTGAATAGCCAGGTTAGTGCTTACAGGACACCAGGAGGGACCTTACCTGCCTCCTCGGTGTCTTCTCCGTTCAGGGATCCCCTGTATGGCCGGCGCTCTCCTTCCTCGTCGTCGCGTACGTACGTCGGCGTGCGTAACGACGTGATGGCGCCGACGGAGAGCGAGGATACCCGGCCGGCAGCAGAGACGTTCCGGAGCGACGGGGACATGGCGACAGCGATGGAGCGACATCCAGGGCAGCGGTGACGAATTTTCGCATGTGCTAATTTTCGCTTATACTAATTTTCGTGTATGCGAATTAACAGCTATTTTCGCACACGCAAATTTTCGCAGACTAATTTTCGCCCATGTTAGTTTTCGCATATGTGAATTTTCACTTGCAATAATTTTCGCATAGTCAATTAACGATTGTACTAATTTTCGCATAAAGTAATTTTTGTGTGCGAGAATTTTCGTATGTGCGAATTAACGCTTATACAAATTTTCGTATATGTTAATTTTCAGATTTATTTTCGCTTGTTAGTTTTCGTATATGCGAATTTTTCCTTCCATTGATTTTCGCATGTCCAATTTACGCTTATACTAATTTTCACATAAAATAATTTTCGTATATGATAATTTTCGCATATGATAATTTTCGCATAAATAGATTTTCGCCTGCTAATTTTCGTATATGCGAATTTTTCATTACATTAATTTTCGCATAGCCAATTCACGCTCATACTTATTTTCGTATGTGTGAATTTTCGTATGTGCGAATTTTCACTTATGCTAAAAATTTTCGCATAGACTTTTTTTTTTTTTTTTTTTTTTATGCGAATTTATTTTCGTATATGCGGATCTTCCGCATATGCGAAAATAAAACACGACTATTACGAATATGCGAATTTAGCAAATATATGCCGAATATTCGTCCATATATTCGCTAAATATGGCGAATTCGAATATGGCCTATGCCGCTCAACACTACAGGAGGGACTACGAAATGGCTGCTCTACAGGGTAAAATACGCGTCCTCTGTGGTGGTAAGTTCTGTGTAAATGGCGCTGTGAACAGCTGATTTCAACATTTGAGCCAAAATTACTAACAACTTGCACCAAATGATAAATTTGTTGCATGTCCACGAAAAGCAAAGTGAAAAAAAAAGGGTAAAAAGAAACTGTCAACAGGCAAAATTGATAAATACCCCCCAATGTGTGCAGGAATTCTTTATTTTACAGAGTCACGGAAAAGGAATAGAGGGGGAATAAATTCTTCTGTTCTGGGGTCAAAGTCTGGAACCTTGGAGTGGGTTATACAAGATGCAAAGTAGAAAGTTTCCGAACTTTTCATTGTTCACTTATCATAGGATCTACTGTATAAGGAAGATAAACTTCAATCCCTAAGGGGGAATAGGCCCTCTTCTATGCTCCCATATACATTTTATTTCAAGGAATAAACTTTTTTCTCTATAGGATTCCTTACAAATTCAATGCAGCACGCGCTCCTCACTGAGCTCCGGGTCCCATCCGGGTGATCGCCGGGGGGCCCCATTGGTTAAGAGGATAAGTCATTTTTTGCTGGAGATCTCCTTTAACATATAGGGTATTCACTAACTCACTTACAGCATATATCCCCCCAAAAAATCATTTAATCCTCATACTGGAAGAGAGGAAAGAAAACACCCAAACTGTTCCCAAAAAAAAAAAAAAAACAGTTAACAAATGTTGTATGTGTTCAGAACTGCTCGTGTAGGGACTAGATATAGTCTAAATACTTTGCAAACCTGTTACCCATGGATTAGTGGTGTGACGGAGGGAACGGTGTGCGGGCGGGGGGGGGAAATAGCGGTGTGACGGAGGGAACGGGGTAGCGCCGCATGGCACTAACTTATAGTTCATCTACACAGGGTGCCTCCAGCTGTTTCACTACTACAACTCCCAGCATGCCCTGACAGCCAATAGATGTCAGGGCAAGCTGGGAGTTGTAGTGGTGAAACAGCTGGAGGCACCCTGTGTAGATGAACTAAGGGCGGAAGTCGGCCCCAGCAGGCATCAGTGACGTGGTGCCTGCTGGGAAAGTCTGCCTGGTAGCGAGCACACTACCAGGCAGACAAAAAGTTATTTTTAATATATAAAAAAAATAAAATTAAAAGCAGGGAGGGGGTTAGGGATAGATGTGCAATAGGCAGGGACAGAAAAAAAATATATAGGATGACGGGAGCTACCCTTTAAAGAGAACCTGTCACCGTGAAAATGCAGTCCAATTCACCAGCATCATGTTATAAAGTAATAGAAGCTGAGAAGATTGATATATATTTTAGGGGAAAAGATTCAGGAAAACCGGTAACTTTTTGATTGAAATCTTTGGTCATACAGGGCTTGGGAGTCCAATGGGCGGTCACATTTATTGACTGACAGCCTCAGTGCATAAAGAGATAGCTGTTAGTCTCTGGTCAGGACCGCCCACTGCTATGGGAGAGACGGAAATATCTCCAGCTTTCCAATAGAAATATATGGAGGGGCATCAACACGCTCCCTTCCTGGGGAAAGCCAGGGTGCCGTGCAGGAGATTGCAGTGGGTCCCAGCAGTCAGCCAACCTACAGAATATTCCAAAGTCTTCAGAGATTTTACCATCTAAGGAACTGCTTAAGTTAGCATCTACACTCCACACAGGTTAACTCCTTTAGTGCCATCATCTATCTCAGATACAGTTTTAGGAAGATGGGAAGATGTTCACTAAAATGTACCCATTATGCTACAATACCCTTTGAGTCTGGTTCGTTTACATTGCATGTTCAACATCACAGGCCTTCCATACAGACAGGACAATGGTAATAGGAAGAGCTTCAGGGGATATAGACTATATACCATAAGCTTTGTGGTAACTCCGAGGAGAACATTTTGGCCAACCTCCCTGTGACATCTGTGACCTTTATGCAGCTGAGGAAGGGACACTCCAAGTACCAGAGGACTTTGCACCACACCTCTCCCAGGGACAATGCATATGTTTGGTAGTGTTGAGCGGCATAGGCCATATTCGAATTCGCGAATATTCGCGAATATATGGACGAATATTCGTCATATATTCGCGAATATTCGCATATTCGTCATATTCCCGTTTATTTTCGCGTATGCGAATATTTCGCGCATGCGAAAATTACCATATGTGAATATTGGCATATACAAAATTAACATGCGCGTAAATTCGCATATGCGAAAATTAGCATATGCTAATTTGCGCATATGCGCATTTTTGTATATGCGAATTTTCGCACGTCAGTCTCACACAGTAGTATTACAGCCTTCTTTACACCACACAAGCTGGAAGCAGAGAGGGATGATCACTGTGATGTGTACTGTGAAGAAAAAAAAAAAAAAAAAAAAAAAAAAAAAAACGAATATTCGTAATTACGAATATATAGCGCTATATTCGCGGAATTCGCGAATTCGCGAATATGCGATATTCGCGAATAATATTCGAATTGCGAATATTCGCGAGCAACACTAATGTTTGGCACTGTATTGGTGTCCGACCACCCACCAACTAGATGCTAATGGCCTATAGTATAAGGGTCTATTCACACGGCAAAATTCTCAAATTAAAACCCATAGACTTCTAAGGGATTCTACACTAGTGTTGAGCGGCATAGGCCATATTCGAATTCGCGAATATTCGCGAATATATGGACGAATATTCGTATATATTCGCGACTATTCGCATATTCGTTATATTCTCGTTTTATTTTCGCATACGCGAAGATTCGCGTATGCGAAAATTAACATATGTGAAAATTCGCATACAAAAATTTAGCGCGCGTAAAAGTTCGCATGTGCGAAAATTCGCATATGCTAATTTTCGCATATTCGAATTTCCGCACGCCAGTCTCACACAGTAGTATTAGAGCCTTCTTTACACCACACAAGCTGGAAGCAGAGAGGGGTGATCACTGTGATGTGTACTGTGAAGAAAAAAGAAAAAAACAAACAAAAAAACGAATATTCGTAATTACGAATATATAGCGCTATATTCGCGAAATTCGCGAATTCGCGAATATGCGATATTCGCGAATAATATTCGAATTGCGAATATTCGCGAGCAACACTATTCTACACTCCAATGTAGCACTTCAATTCAGAAGTGTGATTGGGAGTGCGGAATCCCATAGAAGTCTATGGACTTTAAAGGGGTACTCCACTGGAAAACATTTTCTTTTAAATTAACTGGTGCCAGAAAGTTAAACAGATTTATAAATTACTTCTATTAAAAAATCCCAATCCTTCCAGTACTTATCAGCTGCTGTATACTACAGAGAAAGTTATTTTCTTCTTGCATTTCATTTCTGCCTGACCACAATGCTCTCTGCTGACACCTCTGTCCATATCAGGAACTGTCCAGAGCAGGAAAGCTTTGCTATGGGGATCTGCTCCTACTCTGGACAGTTCCTAAAATGGATAGAGGTGTCAGCAGAGAGCACTGTGGTCAGACAGAAAGGAAATTCAAAAAGAAAAGAACTTCCTGTGGAGCATACAGCAGCTGATAAGGAGGATTAAGATTTTTTAAGAGAAGTAATTTACAAATCTGCTTAACTTTCTGGTACCACTTGATAAAAAAAAAAAAATGTTTTCCAGTGGAGTACCCCGGTAATTTGAGGCGGAATTTCTGCTGTGGGAATAGACCCTAAGACATCAATATTAAAGTTCAAAAGAATTCTTAATGAGTCACATGGGAATCAATCTGAAGTGACAATCAATAAAGTGAATAGGAATTTATAGGTAAATAGTCAAGTATAAAGCATATGACAAATGCCAACAAGTTCATTAATACAGTATGTAGTATATATCCAGTCGTGAACATATATGTCATTATCTGCATAAATAGCTCGGTGCAGTGACCCCCCGACCTACGATGGCCCCGACATACGATCATTTCAACATGCGATGGCCTCTCAGAGACCATGTTGAAGGCAGCACCAACATACGATGCTTTTGTATGTCGGGGCCATCGCATAAACGGCTATCCGGCAGCGCAGACTGCTTCAGCTGCCACCGGATAGCCGTTTACGGTGCCCCGTGTGGTCCGCTGACGATCACTTACCTGTCCTCGGGGCTCCGGCGCGTCCTCTTCGGGATCCCCTGCATCGTCGGCGCTCTCCATCGTCGTCATCACGTCGCTGCGCACGCCGTCCCGTCATCCAATAGGAGCGGCGTACGTAGCGGCGTGATGGCGGCGACGGAGAGCGAGGGTGCAGGGGAAGCAGAGGCCTTAGCGGAGCGTCGGGGACACCCCGGGGACGTGGCGACAGCGATGGAAGGTGACATCAAAGGCAGCGGTGACGAGCGGTGATGGTCCGGAGGAGCGGGGACACGTGAGTATAACCTCCAATACCAGTGGTCTTCAACCTGCGGACCTCCAGATGTTGCAAAACTACAACTCCCAGCATGCCCGGACAGCCAACGGCTGTCCGGGCATGCTGGGTGTTGTAGTTTTGCAAAATCTGGAGGTCCACAGGTTGTAGACCACTATATTACACATTGCACGGATCCCTCAACATACGATGGTTTCAACATACGATGGTCCATTTGGAACGGATTACCATCGTATGTTGAGGGACCACTGTACTTACTTTGTCATACTCTAGGCCTGTAACAAGACATTACATTACATATATCTCCTCCACATTGATGTGGATATCCTCTACCGCTGCTCTACTGCTCCAAGAGACATAAGTCAATTGTACTTTGTAATGTCACCTTTCATTTTACTATAAAAATGTACGGCACAACCAAAAAAATTATTATTTGTAGCTGAAAGGTGAAAAGAAAAACGCAATTCTAAAATGTTGGTGGTTATCATTTTTACGCAGTACACCTTACAGTGAAATTTACATATTCTCCTTATTCTGTGGGTCAAAATGATTAAAATGACATCCATGATCACATGATTTTCTATTATTGTACTGCCTTTAACCCCTTAACGACCACGGACATATATTTACGTCCGTGGCCGGCTCCCGATCTGTGAAGCGCGCTCAGAAGCTGAGCGCGCTTCGTATCTGCAGGGTCCCGGTTGCTATCAGCAAGCGGGACCCGTGGCTAATACCGGACTTTGCCGATCAGGCTGATGTCCAGTATTAACCTTTTAGACACCACTATCAAAGTTGATCACGGCGTCTAAAACAGGAGAAATCCATACCAGCTAGCTCAGCAAAGCTGTTCGGGACCGCCGTGGTGAAATCGCGGTGTCCCGAACAGCTGAGAGGACAGCAGGAGGCGTCTTACCTTCTTCCCGGATGTCCGATCGGAGTTTGATTGCTCCCAGCTTGAAATCCAGGCTTGAGCAATCAAGTGCAGAAGTCACTGATCAATGCATTCCTATGGCAATGCATTGAACAGTGCCTGCAATCAATGTTTGCAATGTTACACCCCCTAGAGGGGACTATAACACTGCAAAAAAAAAGTTTTAAAAAAAGTTTATGTGATTTAACCCCTTCCTAAAAAAAATTCCAACTCCAAAATAGCGTATTTTTGGTCACTTTTATACCATAAAAAAAATTAATAAAAAGCGATTAAAGAGTCCGACCAAAACAACCATGGTACCGATAAAAATTTAAGATCACGGCGCAAAAAATTAGCCCTTATTCCACCCTGTTCATAGAAAAATAAAAGTGTTATAGGGGTCAGATGAGGACAATTTTAAACATATTAATTTTTGTGCATGTAGTTATGATTTTTTTCCAGAAGTACGACAAATTCCAACCTACATAAGTAGGATATCATATTAACCGCACGGACCTACAGAATAAAGATCAGGTGTGATTTTTACCAAAAAACTTACTGTGTAGAAACGGAAGCCCCCAAAAATTACAAAATGGCATTTTTTCTTCAAATTTGTCGCGCAATGAATTTTTTTTTCCGTTTCGCCAAAGATTTTTGGGTAAAATGATTGATGTCATTACAAAGAAGAATTGGTGGCACCAAAAAAAAGCCTTTGTGGTGACCCACGGGTGTATGGCGGGACCACAAATGTAGCGGTGTAGGTAACAGGATCAGATGGTATTAACCCCGGGGCAAGATATTGTTAACCCCTAGTGTTCGTGACGCCAGTGTCGTTTTAGGGTTCCAGAACACCACACGTCCCAGTTGCTAGTAGTGAAATAGAGAGTCCACAACCAGTTATGGTCAAACGGAGGCTTTACTGAGTATAAAACAGATGTAATTATCTTCACAGCTAAGGCCAGATTTCCCAGAGAGGTGGCCAGGACCCAGAAGGACCTCGCAGCTTGCTGGACCAATATACTTGTAATTAACTTGACTTTAGATTGAACTTGACTTGTCTATATGCAGGACTTGTGTCACGATTCGGCTTCCAGGTAGTGGATCCTCTGTGTCAGCGAGGGATTGGCGTGGACCGTGCTAGTGGACCGGATCTAAGAGGCTACTGGTGTTCACCAGAGCCCGCCGCAAAGCGGGATGGTCTTGCTGCGGCAGTAGCAACCAGGTCGTATCCACTAGCAACGGCTCTACCTCGCTGACTGCTGAGAAGGCGTGGGACAGAAGGACTAGGCAGAGGCAAGGTCAGACGTAGCAGAAGGTCGGGGGCAGGCGGCAAGGTTCGTAGTCAAGATGGATAGCAAGGGTTCAGGTAACACAGGCTTTGGACACACTAAACGCTTTCACTGGCACAAGGCAACAAGATCCGGCAGGGGAGTGCAGGGGCAGTGATCAGATATAGTCTGGGAGCAGGTGGGAGCCAATTAAGCTAATTGGGCCGGGCACCAATCATTGGTGCACTGGCCCTTTAAGTCTCAGAGAGCTGGCGCGCGCGCGCCCTAGAGAGCGGAGCCGCGCGCGCCAGCACATGACAGCAGGGGACCGGGACGGGTAAGTGACCTGGGATGCGATTCGCGAGCGGGCGCGTCCCGCTGTGCGAATCGCATCCCCGACGGCCATGACAGTGCAGCGCTCCCGGTCAGCGGGACCGACCGGGGCGCTGCGGGGAGAGAGACGCCGTGAGCGCTCCGGGGAGGAGCGGGGACCCGGAGCGCTAGGCGTAACAGTACCCCCCCCTTAGGTCTCCCCTTTTCTTTGTCCGGTAACTGCCTCCCCTGGGATGAGGACACCGGGAAAGAATGGAGGGTTTCCTCAACGGCAGGCAGCACAGCAGGAGTGGGAATGGGGAGGGAGGGCAGAGGGCGAAGCCTGGCACGGGGCAGTGTGACACCAGGACGGGGGCCATGAGGAGGCACTGAGGCTTGCCTGACGGGACTGGGAGGGGGGGAGAGGCACTTCCTATGGCAGGCAGAGTCCCAGTTCTTGATCTCCCCGGTGGTCCAATCAAGGGTGGGAGAATGAAGCCGGAGCCATGGCAGACCGAGGAGGACCTCAGAGGTACAGTTGGGAAGGACGAATAACTCAATCCTTTCGTGGTGGGGTCCAATAGACATCAGAAGGGGTTCTGTGCGGTAACGCACGGTGCAATCCAATCTGACTCCGTTGACCGCGGAAATGTAGAGCGGCTTGACGAGACGGGTCACCGGGATGCTGAATTTATTCACAAACGACTCCAAAATAAAATTCCCAGAGGCACCAGAGTCCAAGCAGGCCACGGCTGAGAGGGAGGAGTTGGCTGAAGGAGAAATCCGCACGGGCACCGTGAGACGTGGAGAAGCAGACTTAGAACCAAGAGACGCCACACCCACGTGAGCTGGGTGCGTGCGTGCGTTTCCCAGACGTGGAGGACGGATAGGGCAATCCACCAAGAAATGCTCGGTACTGGCACAGTAAAGACAGAGATTTTCTTCCCTGCGGCGATTCCTCTCTTCCTGGGTCAGGCGAGACCGATCCACTTGCATGGCCTCCTCGGCGGGAGGCCCAGGCGTAGATTGCAACGGATACTGTGGGAGAGGTGCCCAGAGATCTAAGTCTTTTTCCTGGCGGAGCTCTTGGTGTCACTCAGAAAAACGCATGTCAATGCGGGTAGCCAAATGGATGAGTTCTTGCAGGTTGGCAGGAATCTCTCGTGCGGCCAGCACATCCTTGATGCGACTGGATAGGCCTTTTTTAAAGGTCGCGCAGAGAGCCTCGTTATTCCATGATAACTCGGAAGCAAGAGTACGAAATTGGATGGCGTACTCGCCCACTGAAGAATTACCCTGGACCAGGTTCAACAGGGCAGTCTCGGCAGAAGAAGCTCGGGCTGGCTCCTCGAAGACACTCCGGACTTCAGCGAAGAAGGACTGGACTGTGGCTGTGGCAGGATCATTGCGGTCCCAGAGCGGTGTGGCCCAAGACAAGGCCTTTCCTGAAAGAAGGCTTACTACGAACGCCACCTTAGACCGTTCTGTAGGAAACAAGTCCGACAACATCTCCATATGCAGGGAACACTGAGACAAAAATCCACGGCAGAGTTTAGAGTCCCCATCAAATTTGTCCGGCAGGGACAAGCGGAGGCTAGGAGCGGCCACTCGCTGCGGAGGAGGTGCAGGAGCTGGCGGAGGAGATGGTTGCTGCTGTAGCAGAGGCAGAAGTTGCTGTAACGTGGCGGTCAACTGCGACAGCTGCTGTCCTTGTTGGGCAATTTGCTGCGATTGCTGAGCGACCACCGTGGTAAGGTCAGCGAGACTTGGCAGCGGCACCTCAGCGGGATCCATGGCCGGATCTACCGTCACGATTCGGCTTCCAGGTAGTGGATCCTCTGTGTCAGCGAGGGATTGGCGTGGACCGTGCTAGTGGACCGGTTCTAAGAGGCTACTGGTGTTCACCAGAGCCCGCCGCAAAGCGGGATGGTCTTGCTGCGGCAGTAGCAACCAGGTCGTATCCACTAGCAACGGCTCTACCTCGCTGACTGCTGAGAAGGCGTGGGACAGAAGGACTAGGCAGAGGCAAGGTCAGACGTAGCAGAAGGTCGGGGGCAGGCGGCAAGGTTCGTAGTCAAGATGGATAGCAAGGGTTCAGGTAACACAGGCTTTGGACACACTAAACGCTTTCACTGGCACAAGGCAACAAGATCCGGCAGGGGAGTGCAGGGGCAGTGATCAGATATAGTCTGGGAGCAGGTGGGAGCCAATTAAGCTAATTGGGCCAGGCACCAATCATTGGTGCACTGGCCCTTTAAGTCTCAGAGAGCTGGCGCGCGCGCGCCCTAGAGAGCGGAGCCGCGCGCGCCAGCACATGACAGCAGGGGACCGGGACGGGTAAGTGACCTGGGATGCGATTCGCGAGCGGGCGCGTCCCGCTGTGCGAATCGCATCCCCGACGGCCATGACAGTGCAGCGCTCCCGGTCAGCGGGACCGACCGGGGCGCTGCGGGGAGAGAGACGCCGTGAGCGCTCCGGGGAGGAGCGGGGACCCGGAGCGCTAGGCGTAACAACTTGACTAGTTTCAGTGACAGCAGACATAGACTTGAGACTTACTGGAATGACTGTAGCTTTTGGGGTCTTCCAGATGCTGATCACTTGCACTGAGATCTCTGGTGGTTGCTGTCTCAGTAAAGACTGATGGTACAAGAGCTGCTTGCAGCAAAAGAGAGTGAATTGTAATGGCCGCCCCTTTATAAAGTGGGGGGGCTGGACTAAAGCCCATTGGTTAAGCTGCGGGTCATAGGTTAAGCTGGTACTCTCTGGGAGAACATGCGACAACAAATCATGTGACTGCATAACATGACATGTGACAGACTTATACAGGTCCTTGAGACCTGCCACAGGTCCTTTGTACTACGTATACTAAAGGATACTGTCTAGGTATTAAAGTGATATACACAACATTACAGAACAACAGGGGAGACCCTGCAGGGCAGCCCCCAGATCACTGATGGTCTCAACCTGACAGGGCCTAAGGGTAGTACAGGACCATGTCCTGTACTGGGACATTATACCATCATATGGATTTTTAGGTGCAAAATTGAAAGGGTTATGATTTTTAAAAGTCTTAAGGGGTTAAATAAAGTCAAACTTTTTCAACAAAATTAAGGGGGAAATTTATCAAAACCTGTCCGGAGGAAAAGTTGCTGAGTTGCCCATAGCAACCAATCAGATTGCTTCTTTCATTTTGCAGAGGCTTTGTTAAAAATGAAAGAAGCGATCTGATTGGTTCCTATGCGCAACTCAGCAACTTTTCCTCTTGACAGGTTTTGATAAATCTCTCCCTAAGTATTTTAAAATTTCCCTATCCTGACTTTTCTTAATTTTTCTGTATATAGGCATATAGCTGTATGAGGAATCATTTTTTGTGCCGTGATCGGTAGTTTTTAACATTTCCGCTTTCTCGCATATGTGACTTCTTGATCACTTTTTATTCCTATTTTTCTGGTAAGTGAATTGACCAAAAATCAGCAATTTTAGACTTTTAGTATTTTTTTACGTTAATGCCATTCACCGTATGGGATGATTAATATTAGTTTTTAATAGCTTGGACATTTCCGCTCGCAATCAAACCAAATATTTTTTTTTTTGCATTTTATCTATTTGTAAAATAGAAAAGGAGGGTGATTTCATTTTTATTGGGCGTGGGGCTTATTCACATTTACTTTTAATCACTGTTTATTTGTTTTTTATATACATTTTTTCATCCCCATAGGAGACTATTTATAGCAATCTATTTATTGCTCTTACTATTCAGTGTTATACATAGGCATAGCAGTGATCAGTGATATCAGTGCTTTACTTGTATAGTCTGCCAGAAGGCAGACTATACAAGACGATCACCAGAGCAGCCCCGAAGCAGGTGAGTGGAGCTCTGGACGCCATCTTGACTCAGTGGACCCCCGCGATCATGCTGTGGGTGGTCAGATTAGTCTCACAACAGTATTGATCATGGCATCTGAAGGTTTAATGGCAAATATCAGTATGATTGCTAATGTCCGCCATTACCGGTGGGTCCCCGACTGCTGATAGGAGCCACAGTCCATAAGGCGATCACCAGTCTGACTCTCCAAACTTTCCAATGCTAAGTGTATCAGAACAGGATGTTAGATCTGGCTCTGACTTCCTGTGGACTACAGGATGACATCATCACCTACTTAACCTTAAAGGGGTACTACCGTGGAAAACTTTTTTTTTTTTTTAATCAACTGTTGCCAGAAAGTTAAACAGATTTGTAAATTACTTCTATTTAAAAATCTTAATCCTTCCAGTACTTTTTAGGGGCTATGTACTACAGAGGAAATGCTTATCTTTTTAGATTTCTCTGATGTCATGACCACAGTGCTTTCTGTGGTCATGACAACAGAGAAATCTAAAAAGATAAGCATTTCCTCTGTAGTACATAGCCCCTAAAAAGTACTGGAAGGATTAAGATTTTTAAATAGAAGTAATTTACAAATCTGTTTAACTTTTTGGCACCAGTTGATTTAAAAAAAAAAAGTTTTCTACGGTAGTTCCCCTTTAACCCTTTATCATCCATCCCCTCCCAACTTCATCTACTATCTCTATGGGATTTACAAAACTGCAAATCAATGTAAAAAGCTGTCATTTTCACAGCAATTATGGAAAATCACAGTAGTAACAGCCAAATACAGTAAAAACAGAGTGCGGACACAGCCTTTCAGACTTTAAATCTTTATAAAACACCTGAAAAAAATACATTTTGAATAAGAAAACACTTCAAAACTGCATGTAGTGTGAGCTGACACCTTATGATTTTAATAAGTTCACTTGGGTGACTGCCAGTCTGATTAGATGACTAGGTGCTGTGATCAAACGCCACACCCAAAGACAGGTGTAGTGATCAAACACCCCACCCAAAGAAAGAGGATCATGCCTTTTCAGTGATGCATTTGCAATCAGGAATGGCTGAGAAACCATGCCTGCCACCATTCGATAAAACAGGTAAGCACAAGGCATATAAAAAACTTCTACATTATTTTCTAATAATAGTGAATGCTGCACTATATAAGAAGAAAAAAAATTATCTTCTTTTAGCTTTACTCGTCCTATACTATTTCGACTGTCATATCTTTTCGAGCTTGCTCTGTACTTATATCCAATACAAAATTGCTTTATCAGGTATGTATTAGAACCTTCTGTAAATGTTTATTATTTCATGCATTTTTAAGGAAATAGTGGCTATAAAGCCCAAAGCTGTTCTGTATTCTCTCTGTTATGAAGGACATACTGTATGCAGATGGCTCAATGCCCAGAAATGGAACAATTCTCGGCTCACCTGTGGTCTGTAGGCTCAGCCCAGTGTCCAGCTTGTTGTGAGGCTTGTTACTGATGAACAGATAGCAGAGAACACAAACGGTGATGATAAAGGCCAGCAGGACCACCGCCGCTATGGATAAGCCCACCAGTGCCCCCACGCTGCAGAAACAAGAGCACATACTGAATGCCTATTAGCCTATACCAGAGGTCTCCAAACTGTGGCCTCCAGATGCTGCAAGACTACAACTCCCAGCATGCCCGGACAGCCGTTGGCTGTCCGGGCATGCTGGGAGTTGTAGTTTTGCAACATCTGGAGGCCACAGTTTGGAAACCACTGGCCTATACAATGGTGCATTATTGTCATTAGCACTTTAAAATGCATTGAAAGAAATCAGCACAATAAATCGGCTAAGCTAAAGAAAGTTTTATTCATGTATCACGGTATTTAAAGGGGTACTCCGGTGGAAAACTTGTTTTTGTTTTTAATCAACTGGTGCCAGAATGTTAAACAGATTTGTAAATTACTTCTATTAAAAATTCTTAATCCTTCCAGTACTTATTAGCTGTTGAAATTCTTTTCTTTTTGGATCACAGAGCTCTCTGCTGACATCATGAGCACAGTGCTCTCTGCTGACCTCTCTGTCCTTTTTAAGAATTGTCCAAGTAGGACATAGAAAACATAGAAAACATATGCTGCTCTGAACACTTCCTAAAATGGACAGAGATGTCAGCAGAGAGCACTGTGGTCATGATGTCAGCGGAGAGCTCTGTGTTCCAAAAAGAAAAGAATTTCCTCTGTAGTATTCAGCAGCTAATAAGCACTGGAAGGATTAAGATTTTTTCATATAAATAGTTTACAAATCTGTGTAACTTTCTGGCACCAGTTGATAAAAAAAAATTCAAGTTTTCCACCAGAGTACCCCTTTAAAGGGGTACTCCGCCCCTAGACATTTTATCCCTAATCCAAAGGATAGGGGATAAGATGTCTGATCGTGGGGGTCCCGTGAATTCTCCTGCAGCATCCCCTGTCATCTGGTGCACAAAGCAAACTTTGCTCCGTGCCTGATGACCGCCATGCCCCCTCCCACAGACTTGCATTGAGGGGGTGGGGCGTGATGTCACAATGACGGGGCTGAGACGTCACGAGCCTCCGGCCCCTGCATCGTCAGTCATCAGCGACGGAGCGAAGTTGACTCCGTGCACCAGATGACGGGGTGCTGCAGGAGAATTTGTGGGGGTTCCCAGCAGCGGGACCACCGCGATCAGACATCTTATCCTCTATCCTTTGGATAGAGGATAAGATGTCTAGGGACGGAGTACCCCTTTTAACTAGTAAGGCTCCACAAAATTTAAATGGGCATTGTCACAATCAATGACTTTTTATATGTTGTACATCTTCATAAATCATTAACCTTTCTAATATACTCCATAAAAAAATGTATCTCCTTTTTGTAGAAATCATGGCCTATAAAAAAAAAAAAAAAAAGACCACTAGGGGTCCCCATACCATCCAGAACATAATCCGGTCTGACTGCAGCATCATCTTTTTCCCAGCGAAAGCACAGTCAGGGACACAGTCCAGGAAGTGAGGGCAGGACTAGCACTCCTCTATGCTCACTCCTGTCCTGTCAGACAGCCGCATGAGGGGTGCGTTCCCACAGGGCGTATACGCAGCGTATTTGATGCTGCACAAAATCTACGGCAGCAGCGGGAAATACGCTGTGTATTCCTTGCTCACTATACACACAGGGCTTTTCGGCGGCAGCCCTATGTGTGTAGTGAGTTTTGGAGGCGGGGCCGTGTGCCAGCGTGTCTGTGACGCGCGGCCCCGCCTCCAAAACTTACTGCACACATAGGGCTGCTGGCGGAAAGCCCTGTGTGGATAGAGAGCGAGGAATGCGCAGCGTATTTCCCGCTGCAGCCATAAATTTTGCGCAGCGTCAAATACGCTGCGCATACGCCCTGTGGGAACGCACCCAAAAACAGAGAGAAGGGGGTTATAGAGCAGCCTGTGGTGATAGGATGAAGAGACCCAGCACAACACACTGCTGATTTTTTTTCATCTGGACATACCCTAAAAATACACATTGGATTAAAGAATAATGCAGGAATAAAAACACAGAGCTAATTTCTTCTGAAAACAGCATCACCCCTGTTCTCAAGTCATGTGTTGTATGAAAATGTAACTCCATTCACTTCAGTGGAACTGAGCTGCAATACCACACTGCAATGCTGTTTTTGGAAGAAATTAGCTCAGTTTTTTCTAATCCTGAATAACCCCTTTATTGTAGGACAAATCCACTTATTTAGTCAAGAACAGAAAACCATCTAATACATATGGTGACCTCCTGACTCTTTAGGGAACAGAAGGATTGCGCAGGTTACTTTTTCCGTACTAGATCCTTTTGTTCTAAAAGGAGATGAACTACCCCTAGAGTAACCTTACAGTATCTTACTCCCCTGTCCTCAGAACACATGCACACTTGGCTGAGCAGAGCATACAGCAGGTTTAATAAGTATTGAAGACTTCACCATTTTTCTCACTAAATATATTTCTAAGGCTGGAATTCCACTTGTTTTTCGGGGGGAAAAACACCAAAAAAAACACCAATTCTGCCGCATGCCGTTTTTTCGACCAAAAAACACTGCGGCCAGATGTTAGCTGTAAATCAATGAGAAATCGCAAAATTATTTTTCCACTTGCCGTTTTTTAGTTTGGCGTTTTTTTTTTAAATCCTTTTGGTGTTTTTTCACTCTTTTTTGGCGTTTTTCAGCTCCTTGGCGGTTTTGCAAAATGGCAGCATGTTGAGCCTATGGCGTTTTTTTCCCTGAAATTGTGGCATTTTTTTCCCATAGAAGTCTATGGAAGTAAAAAAAAACACCAAGAAAAACGCCATGTGGGTTTTAACTTTGGCGTTTTTGCAGGTGATTTTTATTCTTTTTTGGATTGAAGAAAGTGAAGGAGATACCTTTGTATTTAACGAAATTTATCTTTTCTATAAATTTTTTTTTATTAATCTTTAAACAAGGAGTAATTTATGTGTGCGGGCAGGGCACTAAAAATATAGCCGACAATAATAAAAATGTAGTGTGTGTGTGTTTTTTCCACTTTTTTTTCCTTTATTTTTTAGGTGGTACTAGTACTCCCAACTGTTCCATGATGGGAGTAGTAGTACCTGTACTAAATGAGAGATCGCCCGATGCGGCCACTCTCCTATGGTCCCCTGCACTGACGTATATATACACATATTCCTATTTCCCACAGAGAGTTGTGATTGGCTGGAACCATCTGACCAATCACAGCTCTCTGTGGGAAATATGAATAGGTATATATACGTCAGTGCAGGGGACCATAGAAGAGCGGCCGCCGCATCTATTCATTATACAGGTACTTAACTGCAGGTACTACAGCTCCCAACATGGAGCAGTGTGTGCTCCATGTTGGGAGTAGTGTTGAGCGGCATAGGCCATATTCGAATTCGCGAATATTCGCGAATATATGGACGAATATTCGTTATATTCTCGTTTTATTTTCGCATATGCGAACATTCGCGTATGCGAAAATTAACATATGTGAATATTAACATATACAAAATCAACATACGTGAAAATTCGCATATGCGAATTTTCGGACGCCAGTCTCACACAGTAGTATTACAGCCTTCTTTACACCACACAAGCAGGAAGCAGAGAGGGATGATCACTGTGATGTGTACTGTGAAAAAAAAAAAAAAAAAAACGAATATTCGTAATTACGAATATATAGCGCTATATTCGCGAAATTCGCGAATTCGTGAATATGCGATATTCGCGAATAATATTCGAATTGCGAATATTCGTGAGCAACACTAGTTGGGAGTAGTAGTACCTGCAGTTATAGACAGATCAGAGCAAGTGTCACTCCTGACACCCACTGCAATCGTCCTATCTATTGCAGAGATGCGGAATGGCTTTCTCCTGTGCTCCGCATCTCTGCACTATACTTCAGCCAGTAATATGAATAGAAGATCACTCATTCATATTTCCCGCTGAGAGCTGTGATTGGCTGCAACCATCCGGCAAATCCCCACTCTGGGCGGAAAAAATGAATGAGCGATGTTCTATTCACATCACTGGCCGGTCGGAGTCAGCGCTGTATAGAGCCGCTCCGCATCTCTGCTATATCATGGACAATCGCATCGGGTGTCAGGATTGACAACTGGGGCCATATGTCTATTAGTACAGGTACTACTCCTCCCATCATGGAACAGTCTGTTCCATGCTGGAAGTAGTGTACTACCTAAAAAAAAATTTGAAAAAAAGTGAAACAGACACACACTTTTTATTAAAAATTAAATAACGTTAATTGCAAAAAAATTACATTTCCTTAAAGAAATTTTTTCCCATCCCTACTGCATCCCTTTTTTTTTTTTTTTTGGTACCTAACATATTTTGAAAAAAAAAATGCCAAAGGGGCCAAAAATGCAATGTCAACTCAAATGCAAAACGCCAGAAAAAACGTCAGACACAGGAAATTGCACTGGCGTTTTTTTCTGGCGTTTTTTTTTCTGTGAAAAAAACGCAGGAAAAAAAACAAGTGGAATCCTTGCCTAAAGGTGCTATTGACATGAAATGTTCACCAGATGTTGGTAACAACTAGAGTAATTTTTACATACAAAGAAACCTAAACAATAAGCTCATAAATTAAGTTATGTTTAATATGTGAAATGACACAGGGAAAAAGTATTGAACACATGAAGAAATGAAGGTGCAAAAAGGCATAGAAAGCCGAGACAAGAGCTGAAATCTATAAGTAATTAAAAAGCAATCCAGCCCCTTGTCAGTGCAGATTAATATCAGCTGGTTCAGTCCCAACTGATGGCTACATAAAGGTCTCATTGTCAAGGTGTCACATAAGACACATCTCATGATGGGTAAAAGCAAAGAGCTGTCTGAAGACCTTTACAACCTGATTGTTGTAGAAAAAAAGCAATGAAGCTTCTTAATGTTCCTGTGAGCACTGTTGGGGTCATAATTTGGAAGAAGAAAGACAATGGCCCACATTTATCATTGCAGTGCAAGTTAAGCATTTTTTTACACCTTTTTTTTTTGTGTGTGCTGATAATGTGTAGGAGCACCAAATTTATTAAAAGGTAAAAGAGCTTTGATAAATTTTGTGCAGGTCCACATTTTCTAAAATTTCTGTCTACACATACACCAAAAAGCTACACCATGTTTGGGCTGGTGCAGTTTTAGAGACTTTTCAATGGCTTTGCGCCTTTTTTTGCTCCTTTTTACAAAAAGGCGCAATGATAAATCCCTTCTATATCATGTGTATTGCCGAAATCAGTGGATTGCAACTCAAAATCAGTGGAATGCAACTCAAAATCAGCAGAAATGTGTAAACAAAAAGGGGCAAAAAAAGTGCAAAAACCCTGCTTGCGCCTTTTTTGTGCCTTTTTTAGACACAAAAAAAACAGTCTAAAGACAATGATAAATGTGGGCCAATGATTTTACCATGAATTTGCCTCGACCAGTTGCTCCTTACAAGATTTCTGACAGAGGAGAGAGAAGAATAATCAGAGTTGTCCAAGAGCCAAGAACACTTGTGGAGAGATTAAAAAGAACCTGGAGCTAGCAGGAAGTGTTGTCTCAAAGAGAGGAATTTATCAATATGCAAACAGAAATTTGCATTGTGCGAAAATGTACGTTCGCAAAAATTATCACATACGAAAATTTAAATGTAAACATTCGCATGTAAATGTAAACATTCGCAATTTTGCAAATGTAAAAAATTGCGGGAATGAAAATTCGTGTGCGAAAGTGAAAATTCGCATGTGTGTAAATTCGCATGTGCGAAACTTTGCATGTGCAAAAATGTACGTATGCGAAACTTCGCATGTACGAAAAGTTACATATACGAAAATTCCCATATGCGAACATTTGTTTATGCACAAATTTGCTTAACCAAAGTTTTGCATATGCGAAAGATTAACATGCGAAAATTCGCGTTACTGAAAAATTCGTATGTGCGCACATCAACAATTTGTGACCATTTCGCATATGCGAACATGTTGTTGTATACACAAAATGCGCTACAAATATTCGCATGCACGTAAATTCGCATATGAAAAAATTCACATATGCGAAACTTTACATGTGAAAAGATTTACGCAAACAAACATCGTATGTGCGGAAAACCCATGTGCGAACATTTGTATATGCAAATTTGCTTAAAACAAATATTCGCATATGCGAAAATAACACTGAACAATTTGTGTTGCTGAAAAAATCGCATGCGCGAAATTTAGCGTATACGAAAATTCGTTCGCCAGTCTCACACAGTAGTATTACAGCCTTCTTTAGACCACACAAGCTGGAAGCAGAGAGGGATGATCACTGTGATGTGTACTGTGAAAAAAAAATATTACTAATTACTAGTGTTGCTCGCGAATATTCGCAATGCAAATTTTATTCGCGAATATAGCACTATATATTCGTAATTACGAATATTCGTTTTTTTTTTTTTTTCTCACAGTACACATCACAGTGATCATCCCTCTCTGCTTCCAGCTTGTGTGGTGTAAAGAAGGCTCTAATACTACTGTGTGAGACTGGGGCGCGAATGTTCGCATATGCGCATTTTCTCTTATGCTGATTTTCGCATGCGAATATTCGCGAATATATGACGAATATTCGTCCATATATTCGTGAATTCGAATATGGCCTATGCCGCTCAACACTAGTAATTACCAATATATAGTGCTATATTCGCGAGCAACACTACCCGTGGGTAACAAACTAGTGTTGAGCGGCATAGGCCATATTCGAATTCGCGAATATTCGCGAATATATGGACGAATATTCGTCATATATTCGCGAATATTCGCATATTCGTTATATTCTCGTTTTATTTTCGCGTATGCGAAAATTAACATATGTGAATATTAACATATACAAAATTAACATACGTGAAAATTCGCATATGCGAATTTTCGGACGCCAGTCTCACACAGTAGTATTACAGCCTTCTTTACACCAGACAAGCTGGAAGCAGAGAGGGATGATCACTGTGATGTGTACTGTGAAGAAAAAAAAAAACAAAAAAAACGAATATTCGTAATTACGAATATATAGCGCTATATTCGCGAAATTCGCGAATTCGCGAATATGCGATATTCGCGAATAATATTCGAATTGCGAATATTCGCGAGCAACACTATAACAAACTATCTTATCCCTGAACGAGATCCCCGTGCCTTGCTTGATCCTGAGATTTCCGTGGAGGTGTTTGTGTGGTTGCTGAATTTGCCTTAGGAGGAGCTGCTGGATCCTGGCTAATACTTCCCTAGAAGCTTTTACCATTGTTGTACGTCCTCAGTACAACCACCGCTGGTGAGCAATGGAACTTCTGTCCATTTATATTTATTCCTGACACTATCTCACTATGGAGCGCTTTACTTTGTTCTAGTTTTCTGGGGATTGAACCCAGAACCTTATGGGATCAGCTAGTCACACAAAAAACAGTTCATTTGCCCTCTGAATCACTGCTTCTTCTTTTCATAGAGTTGTTTCAGAACTTATCCTTAAAGTTCAACATTGTGACAATTTAGAAGATTTCAAATGGGGGGGTTCAGGTGAACTGTCTTTTGAGGAGCTGATATATATATGGGGTGGGCGGCAGGCACGCGCGTGGTTGGGGGAGGTGTTGTTGTATAAGTATACAGGGAGGTCTACATAAATAACTAGTTGAGCTGACATTTACTGTCTGTGTGGCCGGTAGTGTTGAGCGGCATAGGCCATATTCGAATTCGCGAATATTCGCGAATATATGGACGAATATCCGTCATATATTCGCGAATATTCGCATATTCGTTATATTCTCGTTTTATTTTCGCATATACAAATATTCGCGTATGCGAAAATTACCATAAGAGAAAATTAGCATATTCGATAATTCGCATATGCGACAATTAGCATACACTAATTTTCGCATATACGAATTTTCGCACGCCAGTCTCACACAGTAGTATTAGAGCCTTCTTTACACCACACAAGCTGGAAGCAGAGAGGGGTGATCACTGTGATGTGTACTGTGAAGAAAAAAAAAAAAAAAAAGAATATTCGTAATTACGAATATATAGCGCTATATTCGCGAAATTCGCGAATTCGCGAATATGCGATATTCGCGAATAATATTCGAATTGCGAATATTCGCGAGCAACACTAGTGTTAAGTACTAAAAACAGGGAGGAAAGGCTTAAACAGGACCTATAGTCCGCAAAAGGTGAATTTCAACTAGGATTTATAGTCCTGATGTCAGGATTTCAACAGTATTTTTATTTCCATTTTGTTATTCTCCATTCCTTAGTAAAATGTTACTATTTGATTGACTATCTGCATTTTTTCGCTAAATGATTAGATGGGCAGGAACGTGTTTCAAAATATATTGTAAATGTTAGGCTCAGACATGTGAATACTAGACTAATGATCACACCCCCTGATAATTATTCAGGCCCCTCAGTCTCCTAATCACAACCCCCTGATTATGATTCATGCTTCTCAGTCTCCTAATCACACTGCCTAATTATGTTTCACACTCCCCCATCTCCTAATCACGCCCCCTGATTATGATTCATGCCCCTCTGTCTCCTAATCACACCGCCTAATTATGATTCACACCCCTCAGTCTCCTAATCATGCCCCCTGATTATGATTCACGCCCCTCAGTCTCCTAATCTCACCCCCTGATTATGATTCACGCCCCTTAGTCTCCTAATCACACTGCCTAATTATGATTCACACCCCTCAGTCTCCTAATCTCACCCCCTGATTATGATTCACGCCCCTCAGTCTCCTAATCACACTGCCTAATTATGTTTCACACTCCCCCATCATCTAATGACGCCCCCTGATTATGATTCACACTCCTCCGTCTCCTAATCATACTACCTGATTAAGATTAAGGCCCCTCAGTCTCCTAATCACACTCACACCCTCTGATTATGATCCACACCCCTCAGTCTCCTAATCACACCTCCTAATTATGATTCACGCCCCTCAGTCTCCTAATCACATCCCCTGATTATGATCCACGCCCCTCAGTCTCCTAATCACATCCCCTGATTATGATCCACACCCCTCAGTCTCCTAATCACATCCCCTGATTATGATCCACACCCCTCAGTCTCCTAATCACACTGCCTAATTATGACCCACGCCCCTCAGTCTCCTAATCACATCCCCTGATTATGATTCATGCCCCTCAGTCTCCTAATCACACCCCCTGATTATGATCCACGCCCCTCAGTCTCCTAATCACATCCCCTGATTATGATTCACGCCCCTCAGTCTCCTAATCACACCCCCTGATTATGATTCACGCCCCTCAGCCCTCAGTCTCCTAATCACACCGCCTAATTATGACCCACGCCCCTCAGTCTCCTAATCACACCGCCTAATTATGATTCATGCCCCTCAGTCTCCTAATCACACCCCCTGATTATGATCCACGCCCCTCAGTCTCCTAATCACATCCCCTGATTATGATTCACGCCCCTCAGTCTCCTAATCACACCCCCTGATTATGATTCACGCCCCTCAGCCCTCAGTCTCCTAATCACACCGCCTAATTATGACCCACGCCCCTCAGACTCCTAATCACATCCCCTGATTATGATTCACACCCCTCAGTCTCCTAATCACATCCCCTGATTATTCTCCACGCCCCTCAGTCTCCTAATCACACCGCCTAATTATGATTCATGCCCCTCAGTCTCCTAATCACATCCCCTGATTATGATTCACACCCCTCAGTCTCCTAATCATACCGCCTAATTATGATTCATGCCCCTCAGTCTCCTAATCACATCCCCTGATTATGATCCACGCCCCTCAGTCTCCTAATCACACCGCCTAATTATGATTCATGCCCCTCAGTCTCCTAATCACACCCCCTAATTATGATCCACGCCCCTCAGTCTCCTAATCACATCCCCTGATTATGATTCACACCCCTCAGTCTCCTAATCACACCCCCTGATTATGATTCACACCCCTCAGTCTCCTAATCACTAGTGTTGAGCGGCATAGGCCATATTCGAATTCGCGAATATTCGCGAATATATGGGCGAATATTCGTCATATTCGCGAATATTCGCATATTCGTAATGTTCTCGTTTTATTTTCACATATGCGAATATTCACATATGCGAATATTCGCGTGCGCGAAAATTTACATATACAAAATTAACACAAGCGAAAATTCTTATGTGCGAAAATTCTTATATGCACATTTTCGTATATGTGAAAATTCTTATACACATATTTGCGCATATGCGAAAATTCGCGCGCCAGTCTCACACAGTAGTATTAGAGCCTTCTTACACCACATAAGCTGGAAGCAGAGAGGGATGATCACTGTGATGTGTACTGTGAAAAAAAAAAAAAAAATATACGAATATTCGTAATTACGAATATATAGCGCTAAATTCGCGAATATTCGCGAATTCGCGAATATGTGATATTCGCGAATAAAATTCGAATTGCGAATATTCGCGAGCAACACTACTAATCACATCCCCTGATTATGATTCACGCTCCTCAGTCTCCTAATCACATCCCCTGATTATGATTCACGCTCCTCAGTCTCCTAATCACACCCCCTGATTATGATTCACACCCCTCAGTCTCCTAATCACACCCCCAGATTATGATTCACGCCCCTCAGTCTCCTAATCACACCCCCTGATTATGATTCACACCCCTCAGTCTCCTAATCACACCCCCTGATTATGATTCACGCCCCTCAGTCTCCTAATCACACCCCCTGATTATGATTCACGCTCCTCAGTCTCCTAATCACACCTCCTGATTATGATCCACGCCCCTCAGTCTCCTAATCACGCCGCCTAATTATGATTCATGCCCCTCAGTCTCCTAATCACATCCCCTGATTATGATTCACACCCCTCAGTCTCCTAATCATACCGCCTAATTATGGATTCATGCCCCTCAGTCTCCCAATCATACCGCCTAATTATGATTCATGCCCCTCAGTCTCCTAATCACATCCCCTGATTATGATCCACGCCCCTCAGTCTCCTAATCAAAACCGCCTAATTATGATTCATGCCCCTCAGTCTCCTAATCACACCCCCTAATTATGATCCACGCCCCTCAGTCTCCTAATCACACCCCCTGATTATGATTCACACCCCTCAGTCTCCTAATCACACCCCCTGATTATGATTCACACCCTTCAGTCTCCTAATCACATCCCCTGATTATGATTCACGCTCCTCAGTCTCCTAATCACATCCCCTGATTATGATTCACGCTCCTCAGTCTCCTAATCACACCCCCTGATTATGATTCACACCCCTCAGTCTCCTAATCACACCCCCTAATTATGATTCACACCCCTCAGTCTCCTAATCATGCCCCCTGATTATGATTCACACCCCTCAGTCTCCTAATCTCACCCCCTGATTATGATTCACACCCCTCAGTCTCCTAATCTCACCCCCTGAATATGATTCACGCTCCTCAGTCTCCTAATCATAGCGCCTAATTATGATTCACGCCCCTCAGTCTCCTAATCACACCCCCTGATTATGATTCACGCCCCTCAGTCTCCTAATCACACCCCCTGATTATGATTCACGCCCCTCAGTCTCCTAATCACACCCCCTGATTATGATTCACACCCCTCAGTCTCCTAATCATACCGCCTAATTATGATTCACACCCCTCAGTCTCCTAATCACACCCCCTAATTATGATTCACGCCCCTCAGTCTCCTAATCACACCCCCTGATTATGTTTCACACCCCTCAGTCTCCTAATCACACCCCCTGATTATGTTTCACACCCCTCAGTCTCCTAATCACATCCCCTGATTATGATTCACGCTCCTCAGTCTCCTAATCACACCCCCTAATTATGATTCACGCCCCTCAGTCTCCTAATAACACCCCCTGATTATGATTCACACCCCTCACTCTCCTAATCACACCCCCTGATTATGATTCACGCCTATCATCCCCCTAACCACAACCCCCAGACTCCCGCTTACACCCCATTTTGTAATTGAATTCCCGCCAATCTGACTTTTTAGTAAGCATGAAAATTTAGTTAGTAGGAAAGTAGCAATATCACAAATACCCTTATTAGGGAAGGCAATAAATCAAAAACAAGTGCCATCCAGGCACAAAACAGCCGGTATACCCCTAATAATAAAACTTAACTTTTATTAGTTATAACTTAATATTGACGTAGATTAAAATATACCTATATTGTCATATCCAACCATATATGTCTATATCCAACACTAAGGCCAATGCCCCATCACTGACATGTATCACATATGTGCCATAGGCCCAAGGCTGCGGTCCCTGAGCTCTAATACCGTGACAACACTGACCACTTGCCTGCACCTCTGAGGAAGCTCATGTAAATGAGTGAAACTAGTTAGGTGGCAGTGTCTGTTTGCTTTTAATATTCAGTGTTGTCACGGTATTAGAGCTCAGGGACCGCAGCCTTGGGCCTATGGCACATATGTGATACATGTCAGTGATGGGGCATTGGCCTTATTGTTGGATATAGACATTTTCCAACACAATATCACAGTGTGAGACTTATTCAATATTTATACCGTGACAATATAGGTATATTTTAATTTACGTCAATATTAAGTTATAACTAATAAAAGTTAAGTTATATTATTAGGGGTATACCGGCTGTTTTGTGCCTGGATGGCACTTGTTTTTGCGTTAGTAAGAAAGTAAAGACCATTGGAATCATCAGGGCACCAGAAAGTATAAAACTGCTATAGGATCTGCAGCCATTTGTTGACAGAAAATGGCAATATAGAACACAAAGATTGCTTTTTCTAAAGCTAAGGGCCTTTGTAGAAGTCATAAAACAAGATTTTAATTCCTGATGGTCTGAAGTGTCAAGGAGGTGGAGTCCAGCTGCTGAAGTACTGCAGCATTTACACTTAGCCCCACCTCCTTGACACTTCCGCACAGAATAAAAACTTTATTTTATGACTTTTTCAAAGGCCCTCTGCCTGCAGGTAGGTTGACTGATTCACTTCAAAGAAGTATATGGACAATGTTCAGCTCGGACCTGCCGGCATGTCCACATTATCTGAAGCAGGAGGTGCATTTTAATACGATAGAAGTGTTTGGAAGTTTTCTGGAGCGTGCAACCACCATGTATCTACTTCTGATTGATTTCCCAGCAATATCTTCAGATTCCTTTGATGGTAAAACAAGATACCCCAGTGATAAGATTATCCCTAAAGTGTCTTTGTACTAGATCTTCAAAGAGCTAAAAAAGAATTATCAAGCCAACTTAAGGAACAAAAAATAAGAAATAAGAATGTCAGGGAAGGAGCTGAAGAAACAATCTATAATTCATTTACACACTTTTAGGCCCCTTTCACACTAGCGTTGTCACCCTGCAAAAACTCCAGTCATGAACTCCCGTCTGAAAGTCCCTAATATGGCTGCCAAAAAATCCCATTCATATTTTGACCATCCTGCGTGCAGCAGGATGGTCAAAATATGAATGGGATTTTTTGGGATTTTTTTCAGACAGTTTTTTGGGGATTTTTTTCAGACAGTTAAGTCCCGTTATGACTAACAGCCGTTATTTTTGACAGCAGAAAATACGGTGCATGCACTCATTTTTGTCCGTCAAAAATAACTGTGGAATAACGTACGTTAAAATTTTCACATTGAAGTCTATGGGTGGCGGATGTTCACAATTGACATCTGTTAGTGCCCGTTATTTTAACATCTGTTATGATCCGTTATTTTTACTGCCCGTGCTCAGAACATGGAAATAAAATAACGAACATAAAATAACGGACAATACCGGATGAAATAACGGGTGATAACGGATGGAACATGTCTGTTATTTTGACACAATGCCCATTAAAATAACGTCTATGGCCCTCATTTACTATTGCAAACCCGACATGTTTGGTCGGGTTGTGCGCCAGATTCTGTCGCTTTGCACCAGAAATTCTGTCTGCGCCAGACTTTCCGTCAGAAACCTGAAAAGGGGCGTGGCCGCCGGGGGGAAAGGGACGTGTCCACCGAAAGGGGCGTGTCCCTGACATTTTCACCAAAAAACAACATATTTACTAAGGTTTCCACATAAAAATGAGCTGTACGCTGCAGAGGAAATGTTTATCTTTTTGGATTTCTCTTATGTCACAACCACAGTGCTCTCTGCTGACCTCTGCTGTCCATTTTAGGAACTGTCCAGAGCAGCATATGTTTGCTATGGGGATTTTCTCCTGCCCTGGACAGTTCCTAAAATGAACAGCAGAGGTCAGCAGAGAGCACTGTGGTCGTGACATAAGAGAAATCCAAAAAGATAAACATTTCCTCTGTAGTATACAGCCCCTAAAAAGTACTGGAAGGATTAAGATTTTTTTTAATAGAAGTAATTTACAAATCTGTTTAACTTTCTGACATCAGTTGATTAAAAAAAAATAAAAATAAAAAATAAAGAGTTTTCCACGGTATTACCCCTTTAATATCATCCACTGAAGGATCAATACCAAGAAAACAAAATGTGACAAAACTAAATTTTCTGTATCTGACACCAATCAATGCACAGTTTTTACCAATCTCAGTCTCAGTTGGAAGCCCTCGGGTCACTCAAGATATTAACAAAACAGACTATCCTGCACAGCATGTGGCTTTTTAGTCACATAAAATAAAAATAAGACCATCAATGCTATGAACAAAAGGTTAGAAGAAAAACTCCTGAAATCTTTTGAAAATTGTCACGAATTGTACACCGAGATGTTCCATGGAAATATGAATCCATTGTATCCTATGGTTACTAAAGAATTCCAAGGCTGATTAACAACTAGGATGTCAATAACCTTGAGCTTCATTGTATGTTCCAGCTAGAAATGAAGGTTTGGATAGGATTGTATTGTGGAGATAATAATCCATCTGGTACCCGTGCAAAAGAATTTCTACGGACAAAAAGCAGCACAAATGACTAATAGGACCTAAACAATGGCTATAGAGACAAATGAAGCTGAATGTGGCTCCTCAAATGGTTCCTTCTTCGCCACGCCAAGGATGTGCCGGAATGAAAGTGTAACATGTCTTATCTTAGCTTCCTAGTTTCTTGGGGAAAGCAAGGCGTTCTTTGGGTCTAAGGCAGAATTTTCACTTGTGGAATTCTGCCTCAAATTAAAGCCCATAGACTTCTATGAGATTCCGCACTCCCATTCACACTTCTGAATTTCCGCAAGCAGAATTCCGCACACATACAGTGGGAGGAGGGAGGCAGACCATAAGCCGCACCCGAGTTGGCTAGTATGTTGCCGGCCTCACAGGTGGACCTTAATGCTGCCTTAAAGGGGTACTCCGCCCCTAGAAATCTTATCCCCTATCCAAAGCAATTACAGCAGCATTAGGCCCGACTAGCCAACTCAGGTGGGGCTTATAGTCTGCCTCCCTCCTCCCATTGTATGTGTGCCCAGCCACACTGGAGGTTATTGGGAGCAGGCTGTAAGTCGGGCCTAGTGCTGCTGTAATTGCCCACTGGCCCCTGGTTTTGCTTATCATGTACAGGTAGGTTAGTGTTAGGTCCCGTGCCACTTGAGAAACCTTGGCGTTGGTGTGCGGGCTCAGGTATGTCCTTCACATAAGGATATACTGGCGAATGTCTCAATTTTAACATCAGTGTTGAGGTATAGCCAATGTCATTGTATACATCTACCACAGTAGTGCACCTAAATTCCTGTATTGTATTCTATATGTTACACATCCACACCGTTTATCTGGTGTAGGATGCCATTGTGGCACTTGTAGTCAGTTGCAGGCATCCCCCATTGTATGCATTTTTAGCAACAGACCACATGGGCAGGATCTGCTCCCCCAGTATATATGCACAACTGCATTTGGGGTTGAGCACCTCCAGCCATTTGAGACCACGTTTTTGTTGTTGTTTAAATCTTATCCTTGGAGGTGTATGAACTCCATATTTAATGCGCCTTGATCACTATTAAGGCAGCATTAAGGCCCACCTGTGAGGCCGGCAACTAGGATTGCACGATATGGGGAAAATGTGCGATTGCAATTTGGGGCCTAAATATTCCGATTTCGATATGCAATGCGATATAATAAAAAAAATGGTGAAATCCCCCATTTCATGTCCAATCGCCTCAATTTCACATCTACCTACCCATTTTATGCCCACCGCCTATTTCACATCTCCCCCTTGTCCCATTCTCCCCTCGTCACATTCTCACCCCCCTGTCACATTCTCCTCCCCGTCACATTCTCCTCCCCGTCACATTCTCCTCCCCGTCACATTCTCCTCCCCCGTCACATTCTCCTCCCCGTCACATTCTCCTCCCCGTCACATTCTCCTCTCCCTCGCATTCTCCTCTCCCTCGCATTCTCCTCCCCGTCACATTCTCCTCCCCGTCACATTCTCCTCCCCGTCACATTCTCCTCCCCGTCACATTCTCCTCCCATCACATTCTCCTCCCCGTCACATTCTCCTCCCATCACATTCTCCTCCCCGTCACATTCTCCTCCCATCACATTCTCCTCCCCATCACATTCTCCTCCCCGTCACATTCTCCTCCCCGTCACATTCTCCTCCCCATCACATTCTCCTCTCCGTCACATTCTCCTCACATCACATTCTCCTCCCCGTCACAATCTCCTCCCCGTCACATTCTCCTCCCCGTCACATTCTCCTCCCCGTCACATTCTCCTCCCCGTCACATTCTCCTCTCCCTCACATTCTCCTCCCCGTCACATTCTCCTCCCCGTCCCATTCTCCTCCCCGTCACATTCTCCTCCCCGTCACATTCTCCTCCCCGTCACATTCTCCTCCCCGTCACATTCTCCTCCCATCTCATTCTCCTCCCCGTCACATCCCCCCCCTTGTCACATTCTCCTCCCCCTTGTCACATTCTCCTCCCATCACATTCTCCTCCCCCATCACATTCTCCTCCCCATCACATTCTCCTCCCATCACATTCTCCTCCCCGTCACATCCCCCCCCCTTTGTCACATTCTCCTCCCCATGGTCACATTCTCCTCCCATCACATTCTCCTCCCCATCACATTCTCCTCCCCATCACATTCTCCTCCCATCACATTCTCCTCCCCGTCACATCCCCCACCCTTGTCACATTCTCCTCCCCCATCGCATTCTCCTCCCCGTCACATTCTCCTCCCCGTCACATTCTCCTCCCATCACATTCTCCTCCCATCACATTCTCCTACCTGTCACATTCTCCTCCCATCACATTCTTCTCCCCGTCACATCCCCCCCCTGTCACATTCTCCTCCCCCTTGTCACATTCTCCTCCCCATCACATTCTCCTCCCCGTCACATCCCCCCTTTGTCACATTCTCCTCCCCTGTCACATTCTCCCCCCCCTGTCACATCCCCCCCTTGTCACATTTCCCCCCTTGTCACATTCCCCCCTTGTCACATTCCCCCCTTGTCACATTCCCCCCCTTGTCACATTCCCCCCCCCCCCTGTCACCCCCCCCCCCCCCCCCTCCTGTCACATTCTTGTATTCTTGTACTGAAGCAATACACTGGGTTTCCCCGGCGGATTTAAAATCTTCCGCGGGACCCGGGAAACCTAGTGTATTGCTGCAGTACAAGACCATTCCCCATCAGCCAATCAGTGGCTTGACGCATGACACCACTGAGGCCAGTGATTGGCTGAAAAGGGAAAGGTCCTACTGCCTGTACTAAGAAGAGAGGAAACTCCGGAGCATACGGAGACAAATCTGCAGGGATCGGGACTAGGTGAGCAGAAGGTTTTTTTATTTTTCTCCCTGCGCCCTTAGCTCAGTGTTTTTCTAGCAGGGTGCCTCCAGCTGTTGTGAAACTACTACTCCCAGCATCCCCGGACAGCCATTGCCGGTCCGGGCATGCTAAGAGTTGTAGTTTTTTCAACAACTGGAGGCCCCCTGGTTGGGAAACACTGACTTTTAGTATTTAAATTACCTGCTCTGGCCAGCCCCCGCCACGGGAGCCAGCCCGAGCAGACAATCGCATGTTTTCCTGGGGGGCCATATCGCTATATCGCAAAAAGCAAAAATCGCAGCAACATACTAGCCAACTCGGGTGGGGCTTATAGTCTGCCTCCCTCCTCCCACTGTATGTGTGCCCAGCCACACTGGAGGTTGCTGCTTTAATTGCCCACTGGCCCCTGGTTTGCTTATCACGCACAGGTAGGTTAGTGTTAGGTCCCGTGCCACTTGACAAACTTTGGCGTTGGTGTGCGGGCTCAGGTATGTCCTTCATATAAGGATACACTAGCGAATGTCTCAATTTTAACATCAGTGTTTAGGGTTAGCCAATGTCATTGTTTACATCTACCACAGTAGTGCACCTAAATTCCTGTATTGTATTTTTGTTTTCATCACCAGATCTAAGCAAATATTTTGCCCTCTTGCCAAAAATGTTCGCCCTACTCATCCCCAAACTCATCCCCTTAACCAGCATCAAGTCCTACAAGCAGTTGCCCATGCTGTCTATTCTTAGATAACCTTAAAGGAGAAGTCCCATGCCGAAAAACTTATCCTCTAAACAATCTAGGGGATAAGTTTTAGATCGCTGGGGGTCCGACCACTGGGACCCCCCCCCCACCACCACCACCACCACAATCTCCTGTACGGGGCCCTGGCTCTTCCTGGGAGCTGCGTGTCACGACTCCCGCGTGAAGCAGGGAGTCGACATTGAGCATGTGTTGTGCTGCGCTATCTTCAACAGTGCCATGGACTTCGAATGGGGTGGCAGTGCGCAGACCTTAGACTCTCTTCTAGTTATCATTCAAGACAAATCAGTCCAGGTCACATTGTGTGAATTGCAATTGTAATTTTGGCAGTTCCTTTTTAATATTTGCTTGCCCATTTGTATTCTAATATGCACAGATCTTCTGTTTTCAATCTTCTCCATCTTCTGAAGCTGCCCAGTGGTGAGGTCCTATGTTCATCTCTGTTTGAGGATTTCATTCACCTCCATGATTGCATTTGATTTCTAAGTGTCGGCATGACTGGCAAACTGGGCAACACATTTTAGGTAACTAGCATCACCCCAATGTTTCACGTTGAGAACTGTATTGGAACGAAGCTCATCCAGCCACCACTGTATGGCGAAGATTGGGACAGACTGATTCTGCAGAAGGAAACGGGCAAGGATATTCTGGCAGCAGACAGTTGCCCCAAAAGGGCGTAACAAACAACTGAATTGTGGATGTATAAGAAATAGAGTTGCTTTTTCTATCTGTGTTATTAGCTTATAATCCCTTTTAGTTACCTCGCCCTGCATTTCCCTGAGCACGTATAGGTAGCTTGGAACATCTATTCTAGGGTTTACTATCTTTTAGTGAGACTGTTCGATGTGACCTTTTTTATTGCTGCTGCATTATTGCAGTGTAGGCCCTCGGTTGGTTTATTTTGCATATTTTTCTGATGATGGAGATATAGGTAAATGTTGCTTCTTCTACATTTTTGTAACTTTAATTTTACTACAATATCCAATAAAAGTTCAGTTCGAGAGTTTTATTGATTTCTGTGATTACTATTGAGTATGATTGGTGTCCTGCGGAAGGCTATTATTAATCCCGTCTCTGTGCTTTTCAGTTTCCATTGATGTCTTCTAGTGAAATCAATAAAATCTGCTCGAAAGGGAAAATCAGATAATACACAAAATGTGCGGTAAGTGTGTAAAAGGCATGTATATTACCATTAGAATTTGCCCCCTGCTGATGTGTAATGTATATTTCTGAATTCCCAAATATCTTTATTTAAAAGTTATTATTTTGCTGAGCCTGATCTATTATCGCATAATGTTCCGTAATAATCTGAGCCCCCGAGGTGTTGCTTGATCCGTCTCACTAGCTGTGAATTCATTGTGAGTAAGATTCAGAACATTAAAAATTGTATTGATGCCATGGGAGGCAAAAAAAATGTGATTCTCACAGCACAATAAGTACTAGGGAGACAAACAAACAAGATGCTGTAATCATACATCAGTATATGTTTGCATACATATAATATGTCATATACTGCATGTCAATTCAGTAGTGGGAAATGGATTACAGTATCATATTAAAGGGGTACTCCGCCCCTAGACATCTTATCCCCCATCCAAAGGATAGGGGATAAGATGTCAGATCGCCGGGGTCCCGCTGCTGGGGACCCTGGGGATCGCTGCTGCAGCACCGCGCTATCATTACTGCGCAGAGCGAGTTCGCTCTACACGTAATGACGGGCAATACAGGGGCCGGAGCATCGTTACGTCACGGCTCCGCCCCTCGTGATGTCGTGCCCGCCCCCGTCAATACAAGTCTATGGGAGGGGGCGTGGCGGTCATCACGCCCCCTGCCATAGACTTGCATTAAGGGGACGGGCCGTGATGTCATGAGGGGCGGAGCCATGAAATCACGCTGCTCCGGCCCCTGTATCGCCCGTCATTATGTACAGAGCGAACTCGCTCTGTGCAGTAATGATGGCGGGGTGCCGCAGCGACGATCCTCGGGGTCCCCAGCAGCGGGACCGCGGCGATCTAACATCTTATCCCCTATCCTATCCCCTATCATGCTGGGAGTTGTAGTTTTGCAACAGCTGGAGGTCCGCATGTTTGAGACCACTGCTGTACGCTGTATCCCTATGCCCTGGCTGCAAAAGATAAACAAAATAAACTTTAACTTACCTATGTCGGCCTTACGCTGGGGACGTGAACGTCGGACAGACGTCAGCCTATCACCGGTCGGAGACATGTCCCGCCCCGGCCAGTGATAGGCTGAGCCCACTGTCATGTAAGAAGCTCCGGCCGGCTTCTTACATGACAGTGGGCTCAGCCTATCACTGGCCGGGGTGGGACATCGCTCCGGCCGGTGATAGGCTGACGTCTGTCCGACGTTCACGTCCCCAGCGTAAGGCCGACATAGGTAAGTTAAAGTTTATTTTGTTTATCTTTTGCAGCCCGGGCATAGGGATACAGCGTACAGCAGTGGTCTCAAACCTGCGGACCTCCAGCTGTTGCAAAACTACAACTCCCAGCATGCTGGGAGTTGCAGTTTTGCAACATCTGGAGGTCCGCAGGTTGGAGACCACTGGCGTACAGTGAGTTCCAGCGCCAGCAGCCCCCAACAAAGAGAAGGAGGGCAGTGCTTGACATATGTGAGTAGTACCCCGCTGGGCTAATAATTAATTGGGGGGGGGGGAGCAGAACAGCGCTGGCGGGTCACATATGATTAGTTCCCCGATGTGGGGACAGTGCAGCGCTGGGCTGATTCATTCATTCCCGAGGGGGAGGGGCCCAACCGGTATTGCGGTATGGGAAAAATTCATATTGTGCAGACCAAAAATTTCGGTATTCGGTATGAACCGGTATACCGCCCAGCCCTACATTTGGCTATTAAAGTATATGGGCATGTTAGTTGTTTCACAAATGCAGTGTAGTTGTTTCATTAATCCAGATAATGGCGGCAACCCATGTACTCCATTACCATACTGTCACGATTCGGCTTCCAGGTAGTGGATCCTCTGTGTCAGCGAGGGATTGGCGTGGACCGTGCTAGTGGACCGGTTCTAAGAGGCTACTGGTTTTCACCAGAGCCCGCCGCAAAGCGGGATGGTCTTGCTGCGGCAGTAGCAACCAGGTCGTATCCACTAGCAACGGCTCTACCTCGCTGACTGCTGAGAAGGCGTGGGACAGAAGGACTAGGCAGAGGCAAGGTCAGACGTAGCAGAAGGTCGGGGGCAGGCGGCAAGATTCGTAGTCAGGATGGGTAGCAGAAGTTCAGGTACACAGGCTTTGGACACACTAAACGCTTTCACTGGCACAAGGCAACAAGATCCGGCAAGGGAGTGCAAGGGAGGAGACCAGATATAGCCAGGGAGCAGGTGGAAGCCAATTAAGCTAATTGGGCCAGGCACCAATCATTGGTGCACTGGCCCTTTAAGTCTCAGAGAGCTGGCGCGCGCGCGCCCTAGAGAGCGGAGCCGCGCGCGCCAGCACATGACAGCAGGGGACCGGGACGGGTAAGTGACCTGGGATGCGATTCGCGAGCGGGCGCGTCCCGCTGTGCGAATCGCATCCCCAACGGCCAAGACAGTGCAGCGCTCCCGGTCAGCGGGACTGACCGGGACGCTGCAGGGAGAAAGACGCCGTGAGCGCTCCGGGGAGGAGCGGGGACCCGGAGCGCTAGGCGTAACAGTACCCCCCCCTTAGGTCTCCCCTTCTCTTTGTCCGGTAACTGCCTCCCCTGGGATGAGGACACCGGGAAAGAATGGAGGGTTTCCTCAACGGCAGGCAGTACAGCAGGAGTGGGAATGGGGAGGGAGGGCAGAGGGCGAGGCCTGGCACGGGGCAGTGTGACACCAGGACGGGGGCCATGGGGAGGCACAGAGGCTTGCCTGACGGGACTGGGAGGGGGGGAGAGGCACTTCCTGTGGCAGGCAGAGTCCCAGTTCCTGATCTCCCCGGTGGTCCAATCAATGGTGGGGGAATGAAGCCGGAGCCAAGGCAGACCGAGGAGGACCTCAGAGGTACAGTAAAGACAGAGATTTTCTTCCCTACGGCGATTCCTCTCTTCCTGGGTCAGGCGAGACTTATCCACTTGCATGGCCTCCTCGGCGGGAGGCCCAGGCGTAGATTGCAACGGATACTGTGGGAGAGGTGCCCAGAGATCTAAGTCTTTTTCCTGGCGGAGCTCTTGGTGTCGCTCAGAAAAACGCATGTCAATGCGGGTAGCTAGATGGATGAGTTCTTGCAGATTGGCAGGAATCTCTCGTGCGGCCAGCACATCCTTGATGCGACTGGATAGGCCTTTTTTAAAGGTCGCGCAGAGAGCCTCGTTATTCCAGGATAATTCTGAAGCAAGAGTACGGAATTGTACGGCATACTCGCCAACGGAAGAATTACCCTGGACCAGGTTCAACAGGGCAGTCTCGGCAGAAGAAGCTCGGGCTGGCTCCTCGAAGACACTCCGGAGTTCAGTGAAGAAGGCCTGGACTGTGGCTGTGGCAGGATCATTGCGGTCCCAGAGCGGTGTGGCCCAAGACAAGGCCTTTCCTGAAAGAAGGCTTACTACGAACGCCACCTTAGACCGTTCTGAAGGAAACAAGTCCGACATCATCTCCATATGCAGGGAACACTGAGACAAAAATCCACGGCAGAGTCTGGAGTCCCCATCAAATTTGTCCGGCAGGGACAAGCGGAGGCTAGGAGCGGCCACTCGCTGCGGAGGAGGTGCAGGAGCTGGCGGAGGAGATGGTTGCTGCTGTAGCAGAGGCAGAAGTTGCTGTAACGTGGCGGTCAACTGCGACAGCTGCTGTCCTTGTTGGGCAATCTGCTGCGATTGCTGAGCGACCACCGTGGTAAGGTCAGCGAGACTTGGCAGCGGCACCTCAGCAGGATCCATGGCCGGATCTACTGTCACGATTCGGCTTCCAGGTAGTGGATCCTCTGTGTCAGCGAGGGATTGGCGTGGACCGTGCTAGTGGACCGGTTCTAAGAGGCTACTGGTTTTCACCAGAGCCCGCCGCAAAGCGGGATGGTCTTGCTGCGGCAGTAGCAACCAGGTCGTATCCACTAGCAACGGCTCTACCTCGCTGACTGCTGAGAAGGCGTGGGACAGAAGGACTAGGCAGAGGCAAGGTCAGACGTAGCAGAAGGTCGGGGGCAGGCGGCAAGATTCGTAGTCAGGATGGGTAGCAGAAGTTCAGGTACACAGGCTTTGGACACACTAAACGCTTTCACTGGCACAAGGCAACAAGATCCGGCAAGGGAGTGCAAGGGAGGAGACCAGATATAGCCAGGGAGCAGGTGGAAGCCAATTAAGCTAATTGGGCCAGGCACCAATCATTGGTGCACTGGCCCTTTAAGTCTCAGAGAGCTGGCGCGCGCGCGCCCTAGAGAGCGGAGCCGCGCGCGCCAGCACATGACAGCAGGGGACCGGGACGGGTAAGTGACCTGGGATGCGATTCGCGAGCGGGCGCGTCCCGCTGTGCGAATCGCATCCCCAACGGCCAAGACAGTGCAGCGCTCCCGGTCAGCGGGACTGACCGGGACGCTGCAGGGAGAAAGACGCCGTGAGCGCTCCGGGGAGGAACGGGGACCCGGAGCGCTAGGCGTAACACATACATACACTTTTTAACTTATAGTGAGGTCTATCAGGTTCTGACAGTGTGCCCATTATTTAAAGGGGAAGAATAGTGCTGTATACTGCTTAGCTATACTCTCTCTTCATATACACTGCTCAAAAAATAATAAAGGGAACTCTAAGAAAACACATCCTAGATCTGAATGAATGAACTAATGGTATGAAATACTTTCATCTTTACATAATTGAATGCGCTGACAACAAAATCACACAAAAATTATCAATAGAAATCAAATTTATCAACCCATGGAGGTCTGGATATGGAGTCACACTCAAAATCAAAGTGGAAAACCACACTACAGGCTGATCCAACTTTATGTAATGTCCTTAAAACAAGTCACAATGAGGCTCAGTAGTGTGTGTGGCCTCCACGTGCCCCTATGACCTCCCTACAACACCTGGGCATGCTCCTGATGAGGTGGAGGATGGTCTCCTGAGGGATGTCCTCCCAGACCTGGACTAAAGTATCCGCCAACTCCTGATGACTGTTATGATTCGGCAGGCTGGATGTGGATCCTCTGTGTCAGCGAGGGATTGGCATGGACCGTGTCGGTGGACCGATTCTAGGGTTGCTACTGGTATTCACCAGAGCCCGCCGCAAAGCGGGATGGTCTTGCTGCGGCGGTAGCAACCAGGTCGTATCCACCGGCAACGGCTCAACCTCGCTGACTGCTGAGAAGGCGTGGGACAGAAGGACTAGGCAGAGGCAAGGTCAGACGTAGCAGAAGGTCGGGGCAGGCGGCAAGGTTCGTAGTCAATAGCAACAGCAAGAGTTCAGGTACACTGGTAAGGCAAACACTGTAACGCTTTCTCTGGCACAAGGCAACAAGATCCGGCAAGGAAGGGAAGGGGAAGTGAGGTAATATACACAGGGAGCAGGTGGAAGCTAATTAGACTGATTGGGCCAGGCACCAATCATTGGTGCACTGGCCCTTTAAATCTTAGAGAGCTGGCGCGCACGCGCCCTAAGGAGCGGAGCCGCGCGCGCCAGGACGTGACAGCCGGGGACCGGGACAGGTGAGTGACTTTGCATGCGATTCGCGAACGGGTGCGTCCCGCTATGCGAATCGCATCCCCGCTGGCAGAGTCAGTGCAGCGCTCCCGGTCAGCGGGTCAGACCGGGGCGCTGCAGAGAGAGGAACGCCGCAAGCGCTCCGGGGAGGAGCAGGGACCCGGAGCGCTCGGCGTAACAATGACAGTCTGTGATGCAATGTGGCGTTGGTGGATGAAGCGAGACATGATGTCCCAGATGTGCTCAATCGTATTCGGGTCTGAGGAACAGGCGGGCCAGTCATTAGCATCAATGCCTTCCTCTTGCAGGAACTGCTGACACACTCCAGCCACATGAGGTCTAGCATTGTCTTGCATTATGAGGAACCCAGGGCCAACCGCACCAGCATATGGTCACATAAGGGGTCTGAGGATCTCATCTCGGTACCTAATGGCAGTCAGGCTACCTCTGGCAAGCACATGGAAGGCTGTACGGCCACCCAAAGAAATGCCACCCCACACCCTTACTGACCCACCACCAAACCGGTCATGCTGGAGGATGTTGCAGGCAGCAGAACGTGCTCCACAGTGTCTCCAGACTCTGTCACGTCTGTCACATGTGCTCAGTGTGAACCTGCTTACATCTGTGAAGACCACAGGGCACCAGTGGCGAATTTGCCAATCTTGGTGTTCTCTGGCAAATGCCAAACATCCTAGTGTTGGACTGTAAGCAAACCCCCCCCCCCCCCCCCCCTGTGGATGTCGGGCCCTCATAGCACCCTCATGGAGTCTGTTTCTGACCGCTTGAGCTGACACATGCACATTTGTGGCCTGCTGGAGGTCATTTTGCAGGGCTCTGGCAGTGCTCCTCCTGCTCCTCCTTGCAAAAAGGCGGAGGTAGCGGTCCTGCTGTTGGGTTGTTTGCTCTCCTACGGCCTCTTTCACGTCTCCTGATGTACCGGCCTGTCTCCTGGTAGCACCTCCATGCTTTGGACACTACGCTGACAGACACAGCAAACCTTCTTGCCACAGCTCGCATTGATGTGCCATCCTGGATGAGCTGCACTACCTGAGCCACTGGTGTGGGTTGTAGACTCCGTCTCATGCTACCACTAGAGTGAAGGCACCACCAGAATTCAAAAGTGACCAAAACATCAGCAAGGAAGTGTAGGAACTGAGAAGTGGTCTGTGGTCACCACCTGCAGAACCACTCCTTTATTGGGGGTGTCTTGCTAATTGCCACCTGCTGTCTGTTCCATTTGCACAACAGCATGTGAAATTGATTGTCAATCAGTGTTGCTTCCTGAGTGGACAGTGTGATTTCACAGAAGTGTCATTGACTTGGGGGTTACATTGTGTTGTTTAAGTGTTCCCTTTATTTCTTTGAGCAGTGTATTATATAAACTGAGATGGATGGAAGCGTAAACTCAGCCTTAGACACATCAGGATCTGCAGTAACACTAGCCTGTAATATATATATGCTGTGTGTGTTATGTATATGCTGTAAATACCATAATGTATTGTGTTGTACTGTGCCACACCCTGATTGTATACAGTTTAATGTGTAAGTGTTATATTTTTATATATACATATAATATAACTACTACAATTTTTAAAAAACAAGACACATAAAATATACTTCCAAAGAAATCTATGCTCTAGCTAAGCTTTAGCTCCTCTATCTCATCCTCCCTTTATCCTGCCTCTTCTATCTCTCCATCTCTTCTACCTCATCGCCATTGCCCCTACCTCACTTTTATACCCCCTCACCACCGATCCATCTCCCCCTACCTCATCTCAATGTCTCAATACCACAGTCCATCCCCCCTATATCAGCTCTATGTCGCCTCTTGGAATCCAGCTCATAACTCAGCTCCATCTCTTTTACCTCAGATCCATCTCCTGAACCTCAAATCCGTCTCCCCAACCATTGATCCTACTCCCCTACCTCAGATCCATCCCTATGTACACTAACTCAGCTCCATCTCTATTACCTCATTTTAATATTACCTACTTCAGCTCCACCACTTACCTCAGTTCCATCTCCCTTCACTCTGCTCAATAGCCTGTCTCAGGTCCATCTCCCCTACCTCATCTCTCTTAAAGGGGTACTCCGGTAGAAAAAAAAAATTCAAATCAACTGGCTCCAGAAAGTTAAACAGATTTGTAAATTTCTTCTATTAAAAAATCTTAATTCTTCTAGTACTTATCAGCTGCTGTATACTACAGATATACTACAGAGAAATTTGTGAAGTTCTTTTCTGTCTGATGACAGTGCTCTCTACTGACACCCCTGTCCGTATCAGGAACTGTCCAGATTAGAATCATATCCCCATAGAAAGCCTCTCCTGCTCTAGACAGTTCCTTTCTATGGGGATATGATTCTAATCTGGACAGTCCCTGATACGGACAGGGGTGTCAGCAGAGAGCACTGTGGTCAGACTGAAAAGAAATTCACAAATTTCTCTGTTTTATACAGCAGCTAATAAGTACTGGAAGGATTAAGATTTTTTAATAGAAGTAATTTACAAATCTATTTAACTTTATTCTCCTCTACCTCAGCTCAATTTCTTTTTACCTCAGTCCCATCTTCCTTGCCTTAGCGCCATTATTTCTACCCTATCTCCATCTCCCCAGCTAAGCTTCATCTCTTCTATTTCATCTTCAAGGCTGGAGAGATGGATTTAAAGGGGTACTCCGGTGGAAAACTTTTTTCTTTTTTTTTTTTAAATCAACTAGTGCCAGAAAGTTAAACAGATTTGTAAATTACTTCTATTAAAAAATCTTAATCCTTCCAGTACTTTTTAGCTGCTGAATACTACAGAGGAAATTCTTTTCTTTTTGGAACACAGAGCTCTCTGCTGACATCATGACCACAGTGCTCTCTGCTGACATCTCTGTCCATTTTAGGAACTGTCCAGAGCAGCATATGTTTTCTATGGGGATTTTCTCCTACTCAGGACAGTTCCTAAAATGGACAGAGATGTCAGCAGAGAGCACTGTGGCCATGATGTCAGCGGAGAGCTCTGTGTTCCAAAAAGAAAATAATTTCCTCTGTAGTATTCAGCAGCTAATAAGTACTGGAAGGATTAAGATTTTTTTTAATAGAAGTAATTTACAAATCTGTTTAACTTTCTGGCACCAGTCGATAAAAAAAAATAAAAAAATAAAAAAATTGCCCCGTATAAAGAGAAATAAAAACGTTATAGGAGTCAGAATAGGACAAAATATCGTGTGACGTTACGCATATATAATTAATTATGCAATTAAATGAGAGCAGGGAGATCCAGAGCGGTCACATGCAGGGTGTGTCTGCTGTTGCTAGGTAACAGATATGATCATATTCAAACCACTGTGTAGCAAAAAGAGCAGCAAGAACAACACTCATTAGGGATTTGTAATGAATAATAATACTTATAGCAGATTACAGTGATTAAACAACGTAATAATCATAAAGTATAGAAACATTTCATACAAAGAGTAGACAGGGAATTACATGTGGAGTAATATGTATAATGGATACTATAGCATATAGCCTGCAGCTACAAGGTTTTCTTAATAATACTAAATCTACATGGAAAAAATATTGACAGAAAATCCATCACTATAAAGGCAATAAGTGGGCTAGTGAGAATATTATTATTATATGAATATTTCCATATATACCAGATTATACTATAGTGTACAGTATACAGTGTGAATAAAAAAGGATGGGGTGAAATTATAGCCCTGGTATCATTACCGAGAGAACATAACACATTTATTACCATGAAGAGACGCACTGTCTATCCAAGTTTTATATACAGTACAGACCAAAAGTTTGTACACCTTCTCATTCAAAGAGTTTTCTTTATTTTCATGACTATGAAAATTATAGATTCACACTGAAGGCATCAAAACTATGAGGTAACACATGTGGAATTATAGACATAACAAAAAAGTGTGAAACAACTGAAAATATCTCATATTCTAGGTTCTTCAAAGTAGCCACCTTTTGCTTTGATTACTGCTGTGCACACTCATTCTCTTGATGAGCTTCAAGAGGTAGTCACCTGAAATGGTCTTCCAACAGTCTTGAAGGAGTTCCCAGAGATGCTTAGCACTTGTTGGCCCTTTTGCCTTCATTGGGTTCAGGTCCGGTGACTGTGGAGGCCAGGTCATCTGGCGCAGCACCCCATCACTCTCCTTCTTGGTCAAATAGCCCTGGAGGTGTTTGGGGTCTTTGTCCTGTTGAAAAATAAATGATGGTCCAACTAAACGCAAACCAGATGGGATAGCAGCCGCTGCAAGATGCTGTGGTAGCCATGCTGGGTCAGTATGCCTTCAATTTTGTATAAATCCCCAACAGTGTCACAAGCAAAGCCCCCCCCACACCATCACACCTCCTCCTCCATGCTTCACGGTGGGAACCAGACATGTAGGGTCCGTCCGTTCACCTTTTCTGCGTCGCACAAAGACACGGTGGTTGGAACCAAAGATCTCAAATTTGGACTCATCAGACCAAAGCACAGATTTCCACCGGTCTAATGTCCATTCCCTGTGTTCTTTAGCCCAAACAAGTGTCTTCTGCTTGTTGCCTGTCCTTAGCAGTGGTTTCCTAGAAGATATTCTACCATGAAGGCCTCACACAGTCTCCTCTTAACAGTTGTTCTAGAGATGTGTCTGCGGCTAGAAATCTGTGCGGCATTGACCTGGTCTCTGATCTGAGCTGCTGTTAACCTGCGATTTCTGAGGCTGGTGACTCGGATGAACTTATCCTCCGCAGCAGAGGTGACTCTTGTTCTTCCTTTCCTGGGACGGTCCGCATGTGAGACAGTTTCTTTGTAGCTCTTGATGGTTTTTGTGACTGCACTTGGGGAAACTTTCTACCTAGAATATGACATATTTTCAGTTGTTTTACACTTTTTTGTTATGTCTATAATTCCACATGTGTTAATTCATAGTTTTGATGCCTTCAGTGTGAATCTACAATATTCATAGTCATGAAAATAAAGAAAACTCTTTGAATGAGAAGGTGTGTCCAAACTTTTGGTCTGTACTGTACACTACAAATGTTCAAAGTCATTTCTATTGGTAACATGGCAGATGTCCAGATTTTGTCCAGACGTGACCAGCATATCCTGGAATATGGAGTCCACTGTGTCAGGGTTGTGTTGTCTCAGGTCGTTCAGATCTTGTGCCTGGGGAGCAGATACACTGAGTCCTTAAAGGGGTACTCCAGTGGCCAGCATTCGGAAGTAAATCACAAATAGAGAAACATAGCTGCACATCTACCATTTGTATTTTGATCTACTTGCTTCTCAGCATGATAAAAAAAAACTAACAGGTTGTTATTATATATTTTGATCAAAAAAGTACAAGCCCACTCGCCACGTCAAGGCCACCTAGTCAGAGTGGGTCCCACACCTAACACTGGTGTATCATCTGGCGGCGACCACTGCCTCCGAGACACCATGTCCACAGGGGGAATGACCCAGTGGCCAAGCAGCCCCACTGCTGCCCGACCAAAGCCCTGGCTCTGGGCCGCACCACCCCACAGACAAAGCATCAAAGAAACAATGGCCGCCACAGAGCACCACACCAGTGTGAACACCTACCATTTGCTCCCTGCCAGAGGACTGGGAGAATGTTAGGAGGAAACCCTTATGCAGTCTCCTGCTAATTAAAAATGCCTGGGCCGAATGGGTGGAGTGGAGTTCTGACCATGGAAGAGGGAAGAGATTACAAATGTACAACACAAATGGAGAAACACAGCCGCACATCCACCATTTGTATTTTGATCTACTTGCTTCTCAGCATAATTTTAAAAACTAACAGGTTGTTAAACCATGACCGACCCCCGCAGCGCGAAAACAGCGTTCGGAACATTTACTTCTTAATTCTGGTCAGTGGAGTACCCCTTTAATGTAGCCCCCATAGATGGACATTACAGGGTATTAGTTTTGACAATCGTGGAGGTCAGTGCAACATTGGTGATTCGCTGTTCCCATCCAATGTTTCATTGGAGTTTCATTCACATGGAAATGAGTCCAGCATGGGCTCTTTAAGGGTGAATGATTTTTCTGAGCCCCAAAATTTAACGTTGAGGCGATTGACCTTTTCACTGAGGTGAAACGTTGCCTCATGGCTCAACAACCGCCTCTCAACGGATTCCTACTCTTCCGAACGGCAAAACGGCATAAGTCATGACATTTTGGTTTGTCTTGTGCTTTTAGCTCCTGAAGCATTTGAATGGCTTACAATGCAGACGTTTTGTGAGATTCGCCATACTAGGGTATGTGGCTCCTGTAGTTCCATACTAGTCAGCCTGGCCTTCTTTTAGGACTGCGCTCGTACATGACTCCAATCCTGTTAACAGTCTTTTCCCAAGTCTTTGGGTGGCCTGGACTTTTCCCATGACATAGACACCAAGAGGTTTCGAATTCCTTTGCCCAACGCGAAATGCGGTTTCTATGCTGAGCATGCACCAACATGCAAAAAGCTTTTTCTTGCTTCGATGTCGCCATCTTATGTCACACAATGGAAGCACGGTTCAAATTTGGCTCTTGAAAATGAAAGCTGTGCTGTGATTGGTTGCTGTGGAAATCTAAGCCAGTTTTGCTCAGATTTTCAGTCACTGCCAATTTACCACTGATGTTACTTTAAATGAATGTGTCGTCTGGATATTTTTTTTCCTGATTAAAGTCAGATACTGAAATGTTCTTTTCTTCTAATCTGTTTCTATTTTCTGATTGTAATTTTTATTTTTAAATACATTTTTCGTACATTATTATGGGGGCAGCCATATTGCCAGAGCAATATGTTTTTAACACCCTAACAGGTATAGCTTAGAAGAAAGATGAGACAGAGGGGATATGATAGAAACTCTTAAAGGGGTACTCCGCTGCTCAGCGTTTGGAACAAACTGGGAGCTCGTGACGTTATTGCCCCACCCCCTCATGCTGTCATGCCCCCTCCCATAGACTTGCCTTGAGTGGGTGGGGCGTGACATCATGAGGGGCGGGGCTATGACATCACAAGCTCCGGCTCCAGCGTTCAGAACAGTTTGTTCCAAATGCTGAGCAGTGGAGTACTCCTTTAACCCCTTAACGACGCAGGACGTATATTTACGTCCTGCGCCGGCTCCCGCGATATGAAGCGGGATCGCGCCGCGATCCCGCATCATATCGCGTGGGTCCCGGCGCTAATCAACGGCCGGGACCCGCGGCTAATACCACACATCGCCGATCGCGGCGATGTGCGGTATTAACCCTTTAGAAGCGGCGGTCAAAGCTGACCGCCGCTTCTAAAGTGAAACTGAAAGTATCCCGGCTGCTCAGTCGGGCTGTTCGGGACCGCCGCGGTGAAATCGCGGCGTCCCGAACAGCTGATCGGACACCGGGAGGGCTCTTACCTGCCTCCTCGGTGTCCGATCGACGAATGACTGCTCCGTGCCTGAGATCCAGGCAGGAGCAGTCAAGCGTCGATAATGCTGATCACAGGCGTGTTAATACACGCCTGTGATCAGGATGAGAGATCAGTGTGTGCAGTGTTATAGGTCCCTATGGGACCTATAACACTGCAAAAAAAAAGTTAAAAAAAAGTGTTAATAAAGGTCATTTAACCCCTTCCCTAATAAAAGTTTGAATCACCCCCCTTTTCCCATAAGAAAAATAAAACAGTGTAAAAAAAATAAATAAATAAACATATGTGGTATCGCCGCGTGCGTAAATGTCCGAACTATAAAAATATATCATTAATTAAGCCGTACGGTCAATGGCGTACGCGCAAAAAAATTCCAAAGTCCAAAAAAGCGTATTTTGGTAACTTTTTATAACATTAAAAAATGAATAAAAAGTGATCAAAAAGTCAGATCAAAACAAAAATCATACCAATAAAAACTTCAGATCACGGCGCAAAAAATGAGTCCTCATACCGCCCCGTACGTGGAAAAATAAAAAAGTTATAGGGGTCAGAAGATGACATTTTTAAACGTATAAATTTTCCTGCATGTAGTTATGATTTTTTCCAGAAGTGCGACAAAATCAAACCTATATAAGTAGGGTATCATTTTAACCGTATGGACCTACAGAATAATGATAAGATGTAATTTTTACCGAAATATGCACTGCGTAGAAACGGAAGCCCCCAAAAGTTACAAAATGGCGTTTTTTTTTCGATTTTGTCGCACAATGATTTTTTTTTCCGTTTCGCCGTGCATTTTTGGGTAAAATGACTAATGTCACTGCAAAGTAGAATTGGCGACGCAAAAAATAAGCCATAATATGGATTTTTAGGTGGAAAATTGAAAGGGTTATGATTTTTTTAAGGTAAGGAGGAAAAAACGAAAGTGCAAAAACGGAAAAACCCTGAGTCCTTAAGGGGTTAAATACATAAATTGAATCAACACAGTAAAGGAGGAGAGAAAAACTACCACAAGAGACCATAGTTTATATTAAAAGGACAAAGGTTTCTGCAGGAAGTATTCCTTTAACGAAAGAGTAGTGGATGCATGGAATTACCTTCCTGCAGAAGTGGTAGATGCCTATACAGTGCAGGAGTTTAAGCATGCATGGGATAGGTATAAGGCTATTCTTCATATAAGATAGGGCCAGTATTCAGAATATTGGGCAGATTAGATGGACCAGATATTTCTTATCTGCCAACACATTCTATTTATCTATGATAGTTCCTAAAATGGACAGCAGAGGTCAGCAGAGAGCACTGTGGTCATGACAGAAGAGAAATCCAATAAGAAAAAAGCATTTCCTCTGTAGTATACAGCCCCTAAAAAGTACTGGAAGGATTAAATTGTATTAATAGAAGTCATTTACAAATCTGTTTAACTTTCTGGCACCAGTTGATTAAAAAAAAATTTTAAAAAAAATGTTTTCCACGGGAGTACCCCTTTAATACTGCTGTGCAGACTCTATGACATATTAAGATTTACATGTCCTTTTTTGCTCTATATAAAGTTTTGGCCCATCTTGGAGTGTAAGGCTACATTCACGTGTACAAGATCTGCTGCAGATTTGATACTGTAGGACATCCTGTACACATATCCTAATGCAGTGGTCTTCAACCTGTGGACCTCCAGATGTTGCAAAACTACAACTCTCTGCATGCCCGGACAGCCGTTGGCTGTCCGGGCATGCTGGGAGTTGTAGTTTTGCAACATCCGGAGGTCCGCAGGTTGAAGAGCACTGCCCTAAAACAACAATGCCAGAGTAAAAATAAACTAAAGCAGGCACAATGTGTACTAGCAGTGACAATATCAGGTTTTTAGACGTTCTCCGATCCTATAAAGTGCTGACATATCTCTAAGAATTTGTTTCAATTGTTCGAGCAAGCGTATTAAGTTCTTTTAATAAGCTATTTTATTGCATTAAAGGGGCTGCTCAGGATTAAAAAAAAAAAACATAGCTACTTTCTTCCAGAAACAATGCCACTCTTGTCAGTAGTTTGTGTTTGGTATTGCAGCTTAGTTTCATTGAAGTGGATGGAGTGAACTTGTGATACCACATACAACCTGAGGAAAGGTGCCGGACAGATCTGCCAAACGCGTCAAATGGCTGGAAGATCTGACCAATCAGACTTTACTGGTAAAATCTCTGTATTACTGAAGTGTATGCACTGACTGGTGTCTGGTAGCGCCATCTACAGTACAGGGAGGTATTACATGTTCTGTACTACTCTTTACCTGTATTAATGAAGTGTATGCACTGACTGGTGTCTGGTAGCGCCCTCTACAGTACAGGGAGGTATTACATGTTCTGTACTACTCTTTACCTGTATTAATGAAGTGCATGCACTGACTGGTGTCTGGTAGTGCCCTCTACAGTACAGGGAGGTATTTCATGTTCTGTACTACTCTTTACCTGTATTACTGAAGTGTATGCACTGACTGGTGTCTGGTAGCGCCCCCTACAGTACAGGGAGGTATTACATGTTCTGTACTCTTTACCTGTATTACTAAAGTGCATGCACTGACTGGTGTCTGGTAGTGCCCCCTACAGTACAGGGAGGTATTACATGTTCTGTACTACTCTTTACCTGTATTACTGAAGTGCATGCACTGACTGGTGTCTGGTAGTGCCCCCTACAGTACAGGGAGGTATTACATGTTCTGTACTACTCTTTACCTGTATTACTGAAGTGAATGCACTGACTGGTGTCTGGTAGCGCCCCCTACAGTACAGGGAGGTATTACATCTTCTGTAATACTCATTACCTGTATTACTGAAGTGCATGCACTGACTGGTGTCTGGTAGTGCCCCCTACAGTACAGGGAGGTATTACAAGTTCTGTACTACTCTTTACCTGTATTACTGAAGTGCATGCACTGACTGGTGTCTGGTAGCGCTCTCTACAGTACAGGGAGGTATTACATGTTCTGTACTACTCTTTACCTGTATTACTGAAGTGCATGCACTGACTGGTGTCTGGTAGTGCCTCCCTACAGTACAGGGAGGTATTACATGTTCTGTACTACTCTTTACCTGTATTACTGAAGTGTATGCACTGACTGGTGTCTGGTAGCGCCTCCCTACAGTACAGGGAGGTATTACATGTTCTGTACTCTTTACCTGCACCAGGGTTAGCTTCTCCTTTGGACACCAGGTGAGGGCCGCTCCATGTTACTTTTTTAGGACACTGTGTGTACTGTATAAGACCCTGAAGAAGCTCCTGTCCTCTACATAGACAGTGATTACAGCTCCCAGCAGATCTTTCTTACTTTTATATGTAAGGATTTGCTTTATCTGTATTAGTTATCTACTTATTTTTCTTTAATCCTCATTTTTCCTATTTTTGGAAGACATTTTGGGGCTTCAGAACCAATTACCAGAGTTCCATAGAGTTATGGTCCCAACATACAATGGAACCAACATACAATGGTCCCAACATACAATGGTCCCAATATACAATGGTCCCAACATACAATGGTCCCAACATACAATGGTCATTCTGGAACTGATTCCTATTGTAACTTGAGGGACCACTGTACGTGTACAATACATTTTCCATCACTATCCAGAGTCATGTACAGTACATCATACATAGTATTGTGATTTTCCTGCCTCTTCCAGCACTACACTGGTATTCTTGTTTTCCTGCTTTAAAAAAAATAAAAATAAATACAGAGCTGAGTTTGTCACTTGGGACACAGTATTATGACGGAGAACTTACAATAAGACTACATGGTAATTCTGCTGCTATATAGCATCTCAATAGGGGGGGAATCTATCCAGGGGAGGTGTAGGTGAACGATTTTTCGACACCTTTGATTTTGGGTAGTGGTGATCTGTTCGTGCGCCAAATTTATTAAACGGTCGCATTTCACGTGATCAATTTGGGGCTAGTACACATTTCTTTGAAATGACACTTTAGTACACCACTTTGTATGATTCCTGCTCTACCACTTTTTAACCCATTACGTTTACGGACAGTTTTGTAAGCCAGGTCTGGACTGGTGTAGATTTGCGACAAGTCGTGCAACAGGTCACACTTGATAAATTCAAGACCTCTGCCTAAAAGAGTTAACCAGACTATGGTGCAGCTACGCAAATTTTGGAAAAAGCTTCTAAAGCCAAAGATGCAAAGAAAAGTCTCTAAACAGCAACCGCGACGAAAATCTTCACCGCAAAAAAACAGGGTAAAGCCAATGAAAAATTCCCCTGCCCCCATTCTGCACCAGATGAGAACTCATTGAGTTGCTATATAGCAGTGACACTGAACGGGACCTATTCAGCTCTGCTACATGTAAAGAATTAAAAGTGAGAAAAAAAAGTAACGTTTGACCTTAAAGTTCTTTCTAATTTTAGTGGGTTGTTTCAAAGCTAAGTTCTTTTATCCAAGGGGTCAAGTTATGGCAAAAAAGTGTAGTTTCCCTTTAGGGCTGGTCTTACAGGACTCCTGCTAATGGGAACAGTGGGGGACATTGATATGTGTGATGTACCGTATTTTTCGCCATATAAGACGCTCCGGCATATAAGACGCACCCAATTTTAAAGGATGAAAATCTAGAAAAAAAAAGATTCTGAACCTTCAACCTGCGGACCTCCAGATGTTGCAAAACTACAACTCCCAGCATGCCCGGACAGCCGTTGGCTGTCCGGGCATGCTGGGAGTTGTAGTTTTGCAACATCTGGAGGTCTGCAGGTTGAAGACCACTGGTATAGGAGGTAATACTTACGTTTCCCCGCCGCTCCGGATCCGTCACCGCTGCCCTGGATGTCGCCCTCCATCGCTGTCGCCGATTCCCCGGGGTATCCCCGTCGCTCCGGAATGTCTCTGCTGCCCGGTATCCTCACTCTCTGTCGCCGCCATCACGTCGCTAAGCACGCCGCTTCTATTGGATGCCGGGATGGCGTGCGCAACGGCGTGATGACGACGAAGGAGAGCGCCGGCCATGCAGGGGATCCCGACACGGAGCAGACACCCAGGAGGCAGGTAAGGTCCCTCCCGGTGTCCTGTAAGCTGATCGGGACGCCGCGATTTCACCGCGGCGGTCCCGAACAGCCCGACTGAGCAGCCGGGTTAGTGTCACTTTCGCTTCAGATGCGGGGGTCAGCTTTGATCGCCGTGTCTGAAGGGTTAATACAGGGCATCACCGCGATCGGTGATGTCCTGTATTAGCCGCGGGTCCCGGCCGTTGATGGCCGCAGGGACTGCCGCGATAGGACAGGGTTTTAATGTGTATTTGCCGTATAAGACGCACCAACTTCCCCCCCAGTTTTGGGGAAGAAAAAGTGCGTCTTATACGGTGAAAAATACGGTAGTTCATTTTATAGTTTTTTGGGGTTTTTTTTGGGGGGGGGGGTTTCCACGTGACTCCGCCAAATGTATTAAATGGTCACAGGACATTTGATACATTTTGTGGAGGAACACATTTTCTATAATTTCACTCTTTACATACACCAAAAAGCTAAGCTAAGTCTGGGCTGGTGTAGTTTAGAGACTTTTAGACTTTTCCAGTGCCTTTGCCCCTTTTTTTTTTATTTTTATTTTTTATTTATTTATTTTTTTGCGCCTTTTCCTAAAAAGTCTCAGTTCATAAATTCATTATCAAATAAAAAAAAAGGTGCAAAAAAATAGCCTGAGGTGCAGCACTGCGCCAAAATAGAGACAAATCTACACACAAAAACAGCTCTAAAAGACAAGGATAAATGCCCACCAAGTGTTTCTGCTGTGGAAAAAAGTGCAGGAACTCCGTTCCCAAGCTTTTCTGCAGGATTGAGCCCCTGCTTTTATCCTAAACTAATACTTATGGTGCAAAGAGAGAGCGGACTTACCTCAGCCACCACATGTAACTGTGCTCGTAGGGGAAAAAACTGTTGGGGTCATCGCAGCAGTACTTGAAGTCCTTAAATCCACAGCAATATATGGCTCCCAGGTCACTGTCAGCCCTTGGACAGCTAAAAGCCCCAACCAGGACCTGCTCCACTGTGGTGTAACTGGAGCACTCCGCACTCATAGTCCTCCTGGGGGCGCTTCACTAAGTAAGACACCAGGAGTTCCAGTGGAGAGCTGAGAAATTCTTTTACCACCATCCCATGGGCGATGCGTTATTCCTAAGGAGAAGCATGAGAGGAGATCCTTACAGCTGCCTGTTCAGCATCTCTGCTCTCCTCAGGACCACGAGTGATGCTCCTTATAGAGAAGCCGCCTGGATAACTGGTTGCCGCCACAAAATGCACCTTGGTCGCCCTCTGGTGGGAAACGGGAGCACAACATGAGACGAGAGACCAGCAGGATTATTACGGAAAAAGAAGTAATTGCTGCACACCATACACTATGCCAGTGTCTCCCAACATTGGTGCTAGAGATGAGCGAACTTACAGTAAAGTCGATTCGTCACGAACTTCTCGGCTCGGCAGTTGATGACTTATCCTGCATAAATTAGTTCAGCTTTCAGGTGCTCCCGTGGGCTGGAAAAGGTGGATACATTCCTAGGAGACTCTTTCCTAGGACTGTATCCACCTTTTCCAGCCCACCGGAGCACCTGAAAGCTGAACTCATTTATGCAGGATAAGTCATAAACTGCCGAGCCGAGAAGTTCGTGACGAATCGAATTTACTGTAAGTTCGCTCATCTCTAATTGGTGCCTCCAGCTGTTGCAAAACTACAGCTCCAAGCATGCCTGGACATGTTTTTTGGGTTGTTTTTTTTTTTTTTTTTGCATATTCTGTGCCAAAATGCGAAAAATGCAAGAACACTTATGTCAGTGTTTCCCAACCAGGGTGCCTCCAGCTGTTGCAAAACTACAGTTTCAAGCATGCCTGGACATGTTTTTTTATTTAATTTTTTTGCATATTCTGTGCTAAAATGCCAAAAAATCCAAGAACTTCTGCCATGAGTGACCGTACACATATGTCAGTGTTTCCCAACCAGGGTGCCTCCAGCTGTTGCGAAAATACAGCTTCAAGCATGCCTGGACATGTTTTTCTTTTTTTTTGGGGGGGGGGGGGCATATTATGCCTGGACATGTTTTTTTTTTTTTGTTAATTTATTTATTTTTTGTTTTTTTGCATATTCTGTGCCAGAATGCCAAAAATCCAAGAACTTCTGGCATAAGTGGCCATACACTTATGTCAGTGTTTCCCAAACAGGGTGCCTCCAGCTGTTGCGAAACTACAGCTTCAAGCATGCCTGGACATGTTTTTTTGTTTGTTTGTTTTTTGCATATTCTGTGCCAAAAATCCAAGGACTCCTGCCATAAGTGGCCCTAGACTTATGTCAGTGTTTCCCAACCAGGGTGCCTCCAGCTGTTGCAAAATTACAGCTCCAATCATGCCTGGAGATGTTCTGTTGTTTGTTTTGTTGGTTTGTTTGTTTGTTTTTTGCATATTCTGTGCCAAAAGCCAAGAACTTCTGCCATAAGTGGCCCTACACTTATGTCAGTGTTTTCCAACCAGGGTGCCTCCAGCTGTTGCAAAACTACAGTTTCAAGCATGCCTGGACATGTTCTTTATTTTATTTATTTATTTTTGCATATTCTGTGCTAAAATGCCAAAAAATCCAAGAACTTCTGATCGTACACTTATGTCAGTGTTTCCCAACCAAGGTGCCTCCAGCTGTTGCGAAAATACAGCTTCAAGCATGCCTAGACATGTTTTTTTTGGGGGGGGGGAGGGGGGGGCATATTATGCCTGGACATGTTAAATTTTTTTGCCAATTTTTTTTTTTTTTTTTTTTGCATATTCTGTGCCAGAATGCCAAAAATCCAAGAACTTCTGGCATAAGTGGCCATACACTTACGTCAGTGTTTTCCAAACAGGGTGCCTCCAGCTGTTGCGAAACTACAGCTTCAAGCATGCCTGGACATGTTTTTTTGTTTGTTTGTTTTTTTGCATATTCTGTGCCAAAAATCCAATGACTTCTGCCACAAGTGGCCCTACACTTATGTCAGTGTTTCCCAACCAGGGTGCCTCCAGCTGTTGCAAAACTACAGCTCCAATCATGCCTGGAGATGTTCTGTTGTTTGTTTTGTTGTTTTTTTTTTTTTTTTTTTTTTGCATATTCTGTGCCAAAATCCAAGAACTTCTGCCATAAGTGGCCCTACACTTATGTCAGTGTTTTCCAACCAGGGTGCCTCCAGCTGTTGCAAAACTACAGCTCCAAGCATACCTGGAGATGTTTTTTGGTTTGGTTTGGTTTTCTTGCATATTCTGTGCCAAAATGCCAAAAATCCAAGAACTTCTGCCATATGTGGCCGTACACTTATGTCAGTGTTTCCCAAGCAGGGTGCCTCCAGCTGTTGCAAAACTACAATTCCCAGCATACCCCGGACAGCAGCATGCTGGGAGTTGTAGTTTTACAACAGCTGGAGTGCCACAGTCTGGAAGCCACTGGTCTAAATAGTCTCACTGTAAGGGTCTATTCACGCGGCAGAATTTCCGCACATCTGTACTAATTCCGCATTGCATGCTGGGAATTGTAGTTTTGCCACAGCTGGAGGCACCCTGGTTGGGAAACACTGCCTTTTGTTATCACTTTGACACAGCATTTTAGCAGAGGACTGTGAAGCCTGAGGATATGTCTAAATAGATTCACAATTCCTGGAGTTTATTACTTAAGCTGCAGAAAGCATCGGCCCCGGGATGACAGCTCTTGACCCTGACGGCTTCATATTTCTAATGTGTCTTCGTGCAAATCAATAAAGATGAAGAATGGTCCTGTACACAAGTTAATCGTCCTATTATCATCTTATCAAAATCCTAGACATCTGCGCTGTGTAAGGACCACAGGCAGTTTAGTCAGAGCAGTGAAGTGGTAGTTTTGCAACAGCTGGAGGCACACTGGTTGGGAAACACTGGAGTAGAATAACACCTTCGCAGTATCTGAAGAACCTTTTTTTTTTACTCAGGTTATGAATTCTGAATAAGAAGTCCCTTAAGGATCATTGGTGGGGGAAGAAGATCTTTAGTGCACATAAGCCATTTAACCCTTTAAGGACCACAGGTTTTTCCGTTTTTGCACTTTCGTTTTTTCCTCCTCATCTTTTTAAAAATCATAACCCTTTCAATTTTGCACCTAAATATCCATGCGATGGCTTATTTTTTGCGCCATTAATTCTACTTTGCAGAGACATCAGTCATTTTACCCAAGAATCTACGGTGATACGGAAAAAAAAATCATTGTGCAACGAAATTGAAGAAAAAACGCCATTTTGTAAATTTTGGGGGCTTCTGTTTCTATGCAGCACATTTTTCAGTAAAAATGACACCTTCTCTTTATTCTGTAGGTCCATGCGGTTAAAATGATACCCTACTTATATAGGTTTGATTTTGTCGTATTTCTGGAAAAAATCTAAACTACATGCAGGAAAATGTATACGTTTAAAATTGTCATCTTCTGACCCCTATAACTTTTTTATTTCACCGCGTATGGGGCGGTATGAGGGCTCATTTTTTGCGCCCTGATGTGAAGTTTTAAGCAGTACCATTTTTGTATTGATCGAACTTTTTGATAGTTTTTTATTCATTTTTTCATGATATAAAAAGTGACCAAAAATATGTTATTGCTATATGCTATTTTTGAACATACGCCATTGACCGTGCGGTTTAATTAATGATATATTTTTATAGGTCGTACATTTACGCATGCGGTAATACCACATATGGTTATATTTATTTTTATTTACATGTTTGTTTGGTTTTTATGGGAAAAGGGGGGTGATTTGGACTTTTATTAGGGAAAGGGTTAAATGACATTAACTTTTTTTTTACACTTTTGCAGTGTTATAGCTACCATAGGGGGCTATAACACTGCACACACTGATCTTTTACACTGTTCACTGCAAAGCCATAGCTTTGCATTGATCAGTGTAATCAGCGGTCGATTGCTCAAGCCTGCATCTCAGGCTTAGAGCAATCTATCGCCGATGGGATGTGCCGGAGGAAGGTAAGAGGACCTCCGCTCGCGTCCTAGCTGATCGGGACACCGCATTTTCACTGCGGTGGTCCCAATCAGCCCCAGTGAGCAGCCGGGAAGCTTTTAGTTTAATTTTAAACGCTGCGTTCAACTTTGAACGCCACATCTAAAAGGTTAATAGCGTGCGGCACTAGTGTGAATTAACCCCTTTCATAATAAATGCTGGAAACACTCCCCTTTTCAAAAAGTTTAAATCACTCCCCTTTTCAAATTTTTTTTGTTTTGTTTAAATAAAAAAAAGACCTTCCTCTAATAAAAACTGCAAACACTTCCCTTTTTCCCATAAAAAAAAAATTTTTTAAAAAACCCTGTCATATGTCAGTTAAAAAAAAAAAAGTACAGTGGTCCCTCAAGTTACAATATTAATTGGTTCCAGGACGACCATTGTATGTTGAGATCATAACGCTATGGAAACCTGGTAATTGGTTCTGAAGCCCCAAAATGTCATCCAAAAATAAGAAAAAGTGAGGATTAAAGAAAAATAAGTAGATAACTAATGTAGATAAAGCAAATCCTTACATATAAAAGTAATAAAGATCTGCCGGGAGCTGTAATCACTGTCTATGTCAGTGTTTCCCAACCAGGGTGCCTCCATCTATTGCAAAACTACAACTTCCAGCATGCCCGGACAGCCAAAGGCTGTCCGGGCATGCTGGGAGTTGTAGTTTTGCAACAGCTGGAGGCACCCTGTTGGGAAACAATGGTTTATGTAGAGGACAGGAGCTTCTTCAGGGTCCTATACAGTACACGCAGTGTCCCAAATGGAGCCGCCCTTTCTTGGTGTCCAAAGGAGCAGCTAACCCTGGCACAGGTAAGGAGTAGTACAGAACTTGTAGTTACTCCCTGTACTACTGTAGGGGGAGCTACCAGACAGCCAGTCAGTGCATGCACTTCAGTAATACAGGTGATTTACCAGTAAAATGCCCATTCTGATTGGTCAGTTCCTCCAGTTGTGACAGGTATCACAGATCTGGACTGTCCATAGCATTGTATGTTGAGTCTGGTTTCAAGTTACAATGGTCCAGAAAATATCATTGTATGTTGAAACTATTGTATGTTGAGGCCATTGTAAGTTGAGGGATCACTGTACTTAGAGAGAAGCAAGGAACGCGGATCACTCACCACTACTGCAACCAGCTGTGTTCTTTATTTCGTGCACATCGGCTCAGATGGTATCTGAGCCAATGAGCACGAAATAAAGAACGCAGCTATTTTCAGTGGTGGTAAGTGATCCGCGTTTCCTTACTTCTCTCTGTTTTTACACAGTGCCTGTCACTTATACAGCATGAGCACCACCGCACATATGCTGAACTTCACTGACATCGAGACCGCGCATAAACATACTCCCGATTGAAACACAGTGCCAGGTTATTTATTATATTGAATTAGTTTTAAAAAAAAAAAAGTATTGGTAATACTTAAAAAAGTATAGGTACTCGTACTCGGTCTTAAAAAAAATGATATCGAGACATCCCTAATTTCTATAATAAATATAGGTGATAGAGGCATAAAACTTACATGTACATCAGGATTAGGTACTGAGTAACAAATGATTTATTTATTTATTTTGTAGGATCTTACAGGTACACTTTAACCACACATACAGGTACGCCCTTGCATCCTAATACTTAACCCCTTAAGGACCGGGGGTTTTTCCGTTTTTGCATTTTCGTTTTTTGCTCCTTGCCTTTAAAAAATCATAACTCTTTCAATTTTGCACCTAAAAATCCATATGATGGCTTATTTTTTGCACCACCAATTCTACTTTGTAATGACGTCAGTCATTGTGCCCAAAAATCTACGGTGAAACGGGAAAAAAAATCATTGTGAGACAAAATTGAAAAAAAAACGCCATTTTGTAACTTTTGGGGGCTTCCGTTTCTACGTAGTACATTTTTCGGTAAAAATGACACCTTACCTTTATTCTGTAGGTCCATATGATTAAAATGATACCCTACTTATACAGGTTTGAATTTGTCGCACTTCTGGAAAAAATCATAACTTCATGCAGAAAAATTTATACGTTTAAAATTGTCATCTTCTGACCCCTATAACTTTTTTATTTTTCCGTGTATGGGGCGGTATGAGGGCTCATTTTTTGCGCCGTGATCTGAAGTTTTTAACGGTATCATTTTTGCATTGATAGGACTTATTGATCGCTTTTTATTCATTTTTTCATGATATAAAAAGTGACCAAAAATGCACTATTTTGGACTTTGGAATTTTTTTGCGCGCACGCCATTGACCGTGCGGTTTAATTAACTATATATTTTTATAATTCGGACATTTCCGCACGCGGCGATACCATTTATGTTTATTTTTATTTTTATTTACACTGTGTTTTTTCTTTTATGAGAAAAGGGGGGTGATTCAAACTTTTAATAGGGAAGGGGTTAAATGATGTTTATTCACTTTTTTTTTGCACTTTTTTTTTGCAGTGTTATAGGTCCCATAGGGACCTATAACACTGCACACACTGATCTTTTACATTGATCACTGGTTTCTCATAAGAAACCAGTGATCGATGATTCTGCCGCATGACTGCTCATGCCTGGATCTCAGGCACTGAGCAGTCATTCGGCGATCGGACAGCGAGGAGGCAGGTAGGGGCCCTCCCGCTGTCCTGTCAGCTGTTCGGGATGCCGCGATTTCACCGCGGCTATCCCGAACAGCCCACTGAGCTAGCCGGCATGCTTTCGGTTTCACTTTAGACGCGGCGTTCAACTTTGAACGCCGCGTCTAAAGGGTTAATAGTGCGCGGCACAGCGATCAATGCCGCGCGCTATTAGCCACGGGTCCCGGCCGTTGTTAGAGGCCGGGCCCGAACCGCTATGACGCGGGGCCACGCCGTGGCCCCGCGTTATAGATCGGGAGTGGACACATGACGTTCCAGTACGTCATGTGTCCTTAAGGGGTTAAGCACCAAGGGTGTACCTGTACACCCTGGTCCCATTAACGGAATTTAAACCATTCTCCCAAATGGAGAATGCTTTAAACTTGGTGGGTTCCGGTTGTTACGGACACCCAGGACCCACGGTTAATGGCGGGCACCGCCGATCGGGATGATGCCCAGCACTAACCCTTTAGACGTTGCAATTAAAGTTGAATGTGGTGTCTGAAATGCGGGGTTGGCGGTGCCTGTAGCTCAGGGGAGCTGATCGGAACATCCACGGCGACATCCCGGGTCCCGATCAGCTGAGTGGACGGCGTGAGGGCCCTTACCTGCCTCCTCAACGTCCGATCGGTCTTCTGCTGCTCTTAGCCTGCATAGCACTGAGCAGAGCACTGATAACACTGAGCACTGAGCACTGATAACACTGATAACACTGATCAATGCTATACTATGGCATAGCATTGAACAGTGTACACAATGAAAAGATTGCACGGTACATTCCCCTATGGGGGCAAAAAAAAAAGTGTAAAGTGTGAAAAGTGAATTAACCACTTCCCTAATAAAAGTTTGAATCACCCCTCTTTTCCCATATTTTAAATAAAATAATGTAATAAAAATAAATAATCATATGTGGTATCGCCGAGTGTGTAAATTTCTGAACTATTAAAATATAAGGTTAGCTAAACTGCACGGTTGATGTTGTACATGTGAAAAAAATACCAAAGTCCAAAATTGTATTGTACTGTATTGTATTTTTGGTCACTTCATATATCATAAAAAATTTATAAAAAGTGATCCAAAAGTTCCATCAAAACAAAAATGATACCAATAAAAACTGCAGACCACTGTGCAAACACTGAGCCCTCATATAGCCCCATATGCAGACAAATAAAAAAAAGTAATAGGGGTCAGAAGATGAAAATTTTAAAAATACTAACTTTGGTGCATGTAGTTGTAACTTTTTGAAAGTAGTTAAATAAAATAAACCTACATACATTGGGTATCCATGTGATTGTATGGACCTACAGAATAAAGATACAGTGTAACTTTTTACTGAAAATTGCACTGTCTAGAAATGGAAGGCGCTAAAAATTACAAAATTGCTGAGATTTTTTTAATTTCACCCCACAAATATATATATTTTGGTTTTGCAGTAGATTTTGTTATTAAATGATTGATGTCATTTCAAAGTACAATTGGTCATGCAAAAAACAAGCCCTTATATGGGTTTGTAGGTGCAGAATTTAAAGCGTTATGATTTTTAGAAGTGGAGCAGGAAAAAACGAAAGCGCAAAAACGAAAAAATTGGCCTGGTGCTTATGGTCAAAATGGGCTTCGTCCTTAAGGGGTTAAGAGATTTTGGTTAGAAAATTTTGGTTAGAAAATTCCGCTACGAAATCCCATTGACAGCAGTGGAAAGCTGTTGCAAAGCAGAAATTCTCAGTGTGAACTGACCCTTAGTGGGCTGCATTGTTGTCGGGCAGCACTGAGGTTTTGAGTTTCAATCAAACTAAAGACTGGACAGGCAGGCTGTGCTTAACTAGCCTGCCCCCTGATTGGTTCCCCTTAAGTTAGGCCCCTCTTCCATGTTTTTCTCCATGGGGCAGTACCGCGTGGATTTTGATGGAGAATTTGTGTGCCTTACTGCTGGTTTGATATGCTAGTTTAAAATAAAAGCTGTGGCCAACCCCTACCCACTTAAAAGTGTAAACTGGTGTCCTGCCTCTTTATTTCAGGGGGGAGGGGCCTGGTTGGGTACATTAGGAGCTGGAAGGATCTCAGCAGTCAACATCCGCATGGCGTTTGTATGTTCTCCCTGTGTTTGAGTGGGTGAAGTGAAGAGAAGGGCATCCAAAACTGCACAGAAAAGTGGTGTTGGGGGTGGGCTTGTGAAAAAAAATAATAATAATATGGCCACCATGCATATTGTAAGGTAGACTGAAGAGATGGCACACCAAATCTAGTCTGGATAAGGTCGTGGTCTTCTTAAGGAGATAATCTTTTAGAAAGATTTCCCTATAAATAAGGGGTATCATTGATTGTGAGACGGGGCAGCAAAGTTAGTTTAGTTACTAATATACTTCTCTTACCTGTGTTTGGGGGCTAGTATCAAATTCCTTTGTCTTTCTTTTCCCTGGAAGATCATTTTCTGCAGCCTACAAAATAAGTGTTGTCTCGGACCTTTCCCAACTTGCTGTGGGGCCCAAGACAATACATCACATGTCAGGTGCTGAAAGGGGGCTTGGCTGCTTCGCCTTTTGTGTGTGAAGCCAGCCCCCTGATGACGGCGCACATGTGTGTGTGCATTTATCATCTGACAGATCCACAGTTTGTGTGTCAGGTGGTGTTGGGCAATTCATGTGATCAAAGGGAACTTGGCTGTGCTGCAATGGATGGGGCAACCGATGTGTGGGAAAGAAATAAGTCCAACCATGAAACAAACGATCCAGTGGATTGTAGTCTGACATGGCCATGGAAAGCGAAAGCATCCAGGACACAGGTCACGGCTATTTTCCACCAACACAAGCTCAGATCCTTGGTAAGTAAGTAATGTCCATGACTGTCACCTTATCTTGGATTAACCTTTTAATTTTTGCAAATTGGCCACAGGTCCCCTTAACCCCTTAACGACGCAGGACGTATATTTACGTCCTGCGCCGGCTCCCGCGATATGAAGCGGGATCGCGCTGCGATCCCGCATCATATCGCGTCGGTCCCAGCGCTAATCAACGGCCGGGACCCGCGGCTAATACCACACATCGCCGATCGTGGCGATGTGCGGTATTAACCCTTTAGAAGCGGCGGTCAAAGCTGACCGCCGCTTCTAAAGTGAAAGTGAAAGTGACCCGGCTGCTCATTCGGGCTGTTCGGAACCGCCGCGGTGAAATCGCGGCGTCCCGAACAGCTGATCGGACACAAGGAGGGCTCTTACCTGCCTCCCCGATGTCCGATCGACGAATGACTGCTCCGTGCCTGAGATCCAGGCAGGAGCAGTCAAGCACCGATAATGCTGATCACAGGCGTGTTAATGCACGCCAGTGATCAGCATAGGAGATCAGTGTGTGCAGTGTTATAGGTCCCTATGGGACCTATAACACTGCAAAAAAAATGTAACAAAAAAGTGTTAATAAAGGTCATTTAACCCCTTCCCTAATAAAAGTTTGAATCACCCCCCTTTTCCCATAAAAAAAATAAAACAGTGTAAAAAAAAAAAAAATAAACATATGTGGTATCGCCGCGTGCGTAAATGTCCGAACTATAAAAATATATCAATAATTAAGCCGCACGGTCAATGGCGTACGCGCAAAAAAATTCCAAAGTCCAAAAAAGCGTATTTTGGTCACTTTTTATACCATTAAAAAATGGATAAAAAGTGATCAAAAAGTCCGATCAAAACAAAAATCATACCGATAAAAACTTCAGATCACGGCGCAAAAAAGGAGTCCTCATACCACCCCATACATGGAAAAATAAAAAAGTTATAGGGGTCAGAATATGACATTTTTAAACGTATAAATTTTCCTGCATGTAGTTATGATTTTTTCCAGAAGTGCGACAAAATCAAACCTATATAAGTAGGGTATCATTTTAACCGTATGGACCTACAGAATAATGATAAGGTGTAATTTTTACCAAAATATGCATTGCGTAGAAAAGAAAGCCCCCAAAAGTTACAAAATGGCGTTTTTTTTTCGATTTTGTCGCACAATGATTTTTTTTTCCGTTTCGCCGTGCATTTTTGGGTAAAATGACTAATGTCACTGCAAAGTAGAATTGGCGACGCAAAAAATAAGCCATAATATGGATTTTTAGGTGGAAAATTGAAAGGGTTATGATTTTTAAAAGGTAAGGAGGAAAAACGAAAGTGCAAAAACGGAAAAACCCTGAGTCCTTAAGGGGTTAAAGAAAAGAACTGAATTCTGCTTGCTGGAAGTTTTGGATCCTCTCCATATTTTCCAATATCTTTAATTTCTATAAGGTAGTATTAATGTAAATTATTAATTCTCTCTCTTTCCATTTCATCTCTTTTCAGAAAGAACGATATTGAAATAACTTGTACTTGTGGATAGTCAACTCTGAAATTCTATGTATGATATTATAATTATAAATGTCACCAGATCTCTATGTAGAAGCACTTTGATGTGGAGAAGGAGCAATTTCTACCTAATGCACTTATATTTTAAGGCATTTTTTTTTTTTTTACCTTTAAAGGACATCTGCAGCATTATAACACTTATCCCCCTTCCACAGCATAGGAAATAAGTGTTTGATCGCGGGGGGGTCCCCCCGCCCCCCCCCCCCCCCCCCCGTGATCTCCTGAAAAGGGCCCCCGCATTAGCACTCAGTGAGAGCGCAAATGCACGTAGCGTCGACCTAGTGACGGTGTGCCCTCTCCACGCCCCCTCCCGATAAGTTCTATGGGGGAAGCAGGAACGTTGCCTCCCCGTCTCTCCCATAGAACTACATGGAGGAGGCGTGTCGGCCGCAATGTCATCCTGCACGGGATCCTGCACGCTTGCAGGAGATTGTGGGGTGTCCCAGCGGTCAGAGCCACAAACACTTATCCCCCCTGTGGCTAGGGGATGAGGTGTTTTTTTCGGACACAAATGGCCTTTAATGTCTCCTACACACATTTTTTGTGATTTTTTTCCATCCTGTCAAAAATTTCAGGATTGTCATGTTTTGGTTTGTGATATTTATTATGTGTTATTTAAAGGGCCATTTTACACGGCTGAAAGTCTTCAGGACACAAGCGCCAATCTCAGTGATGAGCGCTCGTTTGCCTTCACAAAGCTCAGTCAATCGGGTACTCTCTTTAAGCTAATTTTATTCGGACGCACATCATTTGTTTAAGCTGGCCGCTAGCCCTTTAACAGGCCAATTTTCGGGAACGAACATTCCTAAAAACAACGTATTCACCTGGTAATTGGTCCATGTAAATGAGCCTTAAAGGACAACTGCAGTGCTAATGAAGTAGTGCTCTAATGTGAAACTTACTAATTGTGATCCATTACCTTTTCTGCACAGTTTAGCTGCTTTGCTGTCACAGGAAGTTGCTGCCTGGGGCTCTAATGTGAGTAGCGTCTACCTGTTATTCCCTATAGGGCTGTCAGCTAGGTCGACGCTACGTCACAAACTCCCAGGATCCTTCACTCCCCCTGCAGCTCCTCCAACCTCATACATATTCATTAGGCTTTTATGTGCTCTGCTCTAATTGGCTGAGCGCACAGTAGGGGAGTTTCAGGGCTGTAAGCTGAGCCGTTTGGATGTGAGCAGAAACAGAGCCTGTGCCTGCAATCAGCTTCAGCACGGCCTGCGCCGCCCTCCTCCCCCCTCGGTCTCCGTGGTGACATCTGCCCGGGTGCTAAAGTGTGCTGCTGTCAGTGAAGGCAGTAACCCTTTATGTGCCTGCCTCTCACAACCATGTTAGCTATTGTACTGTGTGTCCCTTTTCTCACTGCCCTCTTGGAATAAAGTTTACAGCAGTGTGCTGCTGAGAGAAAGCACAGCATTCCTGTGGGTCACTGCTGCTGAGAGGTCCATAAGTCCACATTGTGCCCCTGTCCTCAGTCCCTAAATGTTGCACCATAATCTATCAGCCGTTGGCTGTCCAGACATGCTGGAAATTGTAGTTTTGCAACAGCTGGAGGCACCCCTGCAACTCCACACTGTACAGTATAGCTATGTAAGCTGTTTTCCAGGAGCTGTGGGTGTCACTTTATTATAATTTGTTATAATTTCCTTGGGGGGAGAGGAGAGGGGAGAGCAGCAGCTCACAGGAAGCAGGCGCAGGGGGTCATGGGAAATGTAGTCTTTATGACATGGCTGCTTACTGCTTTGGGTAGCAATTACCAGAGAACGGCTGGACCGTTTTGGACAAATGGGGTATCTTTGGAAAGGTCTTTTAATGAGCTATCAGATGAGGTAAACCAGCGCTGCAGATGTCCTTTAAGGTAACACTGTCTAAATATTATCCAGTTTTAGTACATCTGCCCTGCCTTGTGTAGTGTTATACGTGTCTATTGGCTATCTCTTGTATTGCAACAGACCCAGACTATAGATGAGGGTGTTATTATTTCTAGAAATGAGAGAAAATCTCTTTTTCAGTGTTTGGACAACCCCTTTAAACTGAACAATGTTAAAAACTATACTCCCCAGATAATACACTTTTCAATAGTTGAGGGCTATAGTTTTCCAGTTAATAGAAACACTTAAAGGGGTACTCCAAACGAAAATGTTTTCAAATCAAACTGGTGTCAGAAAGTTATACAGATTTGTAGATTACCTTTAATTAGACATCTTAACCCTTCCAATACTTATCAGCTGCTGTATACTACAGAGGAAGTTATGTAGTTATTTCCAGTCTGACCACAGTGCTCTCTGCTGCCACCTCTGGCTGTGTCATGAACTGTCCAGAGCAGAAGCAAATCCCCATAGCAAACCTCTCCTGCTCTGGACAGTTTCTGACACAAACAGAGGTGGCAGCAGAGAGCACTGTGGTCAGACTGGAAAGAAAAAAACAACTTTCTCTGGAGCATACAGCAACTGATAAGTACTGGAACGATTAAGATTTTTAAGTAGAAGTAATTTACAAATCTGTATAACTTTCTGGCACCAGTTGATGTAACCATCTTCAGCTAGACATATCGTTAACCAGTCTGGACCAGCAAATGGATGTGGTTATAGAAATCTGTGTAAAGGGAGGGTCTTTGGCACCTTGGGGGGGAGTTACTGATCAATGTCCTACAGTCTGGGAATAGAATGTCAGGAACTAAGCATGGTTCCAAAATTTTAACAGAGAAAAGGGTAAATTGTTCACCACTATTATGATTTCTTCAAGCATAGGGGTTTAGTGGTTAACCTGGTTACCGTGCGGCGCTGGAGTTCTTAGTTCAATCTGACTAAGGACAATATCTGCAGAAAGTTTCACAATTTTCCTATGTTGTTGTTAGCTTCTCTAGAATCCAACTAAAAGTGGCCCAACAATCTATGGTGGTGCTTTAAAGTGGACCATGCTGAATTTTCTATGTTTCTGCATAAAACTACATCCGAAGTCCTAAAAGTACTGTAGATAAAGAAAACCAAATCAAAATATCTCCCACAAATATATTGTTCTTGGATAATTTTCCTCAATAAATAAATAAGTCTAATGTTTTGAACTTGTTTGTTTGATTTGGTTCTCTTCAAAAATATGTTAATATTTAAGATAAGCAAAAGAACATTGCTGCCCATCTGCAGTTTGTTAAAGATCAAGTGGACAAGGTGATTTGAACAATGTTTTGTGGACTGATGGGAGCAAAATAGAGTTTATGGTTTTAAATGAGAAGCATTACATTTTAGGAAAAGGAAAACACTGTATTTTAGCATGAAAACATAATGCAATCTGTAAAACAGGTTGATAATGGTATCTTGATTTGAGCCTGTTTTGCTGCATCTCGGCCAGGGTTTCTTGCCATCATTAATGGAACAATAAATTCTGCATTATTCTAGCAAATTCTAAAGGAAAATGTTAGGACATCTGTCTAAGAGCTGAAAAACTTTTTATATGTTGCTACTGATGAAAATAAGTTTTTTTTTAATTTAATAAAGAAAATAGCTCCTGAAAATCCTACCACTAGGGGTCCTAATACCTACTGGGACAGTAACCAGTCCCGCAGCAGCATCAGACTTGTCCATGAATCATGGACAAGAGATGACTCATTGACAAAGTGTTATGCCGAGCGCTCCGGGTCCCCGCTCCTCCCCGGAGCGCTCGCTACACTCTCGCTCCCGCAGCACCCCGGTCAGATCCACTGACCGGGTGCGCTGCGATACCGCCTCCAGCCGGGATGCGATTCGCGATGCGGGTGGCGCCCGCTCGCGATGCGCACCCCGGCTCCCGTACCTGACTCGCTCTCCGTCGGTCCTGTCCCGGCGCGCGCGGCCCCGCTCCCTAGGGCGCGCGCGCGCCGGGTCTCTGCGATTTAAAGGGCCACTGCGCCGCTGATTGGCGCAGTGGTTCTAATCAGTGTGTTCACCTGTGCACTCCCTATGTATGCCTCACTTCCCCTGCACTCCCTCGCCGGATCTTGTTGCCATTGTGCCAGTGAAAGCGTTCCTTGTGTGTTCCTAGCCTGTGTTCCAGACCTCCTGCCGTTGCCCCTGACTACGATCCTTGCTGCCTGCCCCGACCTTCTGCTACGTCCGACCTTGCTTCTGTCTACTCCCTTGTACCGCGCCTATCTTCAGCAGTCAGAGAGGTTGAGCCGTTGCTAGTGGATACGACCTGGTCACTACCGCCGCAGCAAGACCATCCCGCTTTGCGGCGGGCTCTGGTGAACACCAGTAGTGACTTAGAACCGGTCCACTAGCACGGTCCACGCCAATCCCTCTCTGGCACAGAGGATCCACCTCCTGCCAGCCGGCATCGTGACAGTAGATCCGGCCATGGATCCCGCTGAAGTTCCTCTGCCAGTTGTCGCCGACCTCACCACGGTGGTCGCCCAGCAGTCACAACAGATAGCGCAACAAGGCCACCAGCTGTCTCAACTGACCGTGATGCTACAGCAGCTACTACCACAGCTTCAGCAATCATCTCCTCCGCCAGCTCCTGCACCTCCTCCGCAGCGAGTGGCCGCCTCAGGCCTACGACTATCCTTGCCGGATAAATTTGATGGGGACTCTAAGTTTTGCCGTGGCTTTCTTTCACAATGTTCCCTGCACTTGGAGATGATGTCGGACCAGTTTCCTACTGAAAGGTCTAAGGTGGCTTTCGTAGTCAGCCTTCTGTCTGGAAAAGCTCTGTCATGGGCCACACCGCTCTGGGACCGCAATGACCCCGTCACTGCCTCTGTACACTCCTTCTTCTCGGAAATTCGAAGTGTCTTTGAGGAACCTGCCCGAGCCTCTTCTGCTGAGACTGCCCTGCTGAACCTGGTCCAGGGTAATTCTTCCGTTGGCGAGTACGCCGTGCAATTCCGTACTCTTGCTTCAGAACTATCCTGGAATAATGAGGCCCTCTGCGCGACCTTTAAAAAAGGCCTATCCAGCAACATTAAAGATGTTCTGGCCGCACGAGAAATTCCTGCTAACCTACATGAACTCATTCATCTAGCCACTCGCATTGACATGCGTTTTTCCGAAAGGCGTCAGGAGCTCCGCCAGGATATGGACTTTGTTCGCACGAGGCGTTTTTTCTCCCCGGCTCCTCTCTCCTCTGGTCCTCTGCAATCCGTTCCTGTGCCTCCCGCCGTGGAGGCTATGCAAGTTGACCGGTCTCGCCTGACACCTCAAGAGAGGACACGACGCCGCATGGAGAATCTCTGCCTGTACTGTGCCGGTACCGAACACTTCCTGAAGGATTGTCCTATCCGTCCTCCCCGCCTGGAAAGACGTACGCTGACTCCGCACAAAGGTGAAACAGTCCTTGATGTCAACTCTGCTTCTCCACGTCTTACTGTGCCTGTGCGGATATCTGCCTCTACCTTCTCCTTCTCCACTAAGGCCTTCTTGGATTCCGGATCTGCAGGAAACTTTATTTTGGCCTCTCTCATCAACAGGTTCAACATCCCAGTGACCAGTCTCGCCAGACCTCTCTACATCAATTGCGTTAACAATGAAAGATTGGACTGTGCCGTGCGTTACCGCACGGAACCCCTCCTAATGTGCATCGGACCTCATCACGAAAAAATTGAGTTTTTGGTCCTCTCCAATTGCACTTCCGAAATTCTCCTTGGACTACCCTGGCTTCAACACCATTCCCCAACCCTGGATTGGTCCACAGGGGAGATCAAGAGTTGGGGTACCTCTTGTTTCAAGGACTGCCTTAAACCGGTTACCAGTACTCCCTGCCATGACCCTGTGGTTCCCCCTGTAACCGGTCTCCCTAAGGCCTATATGGACTTTGCTGATGTGTTTTGCAAAAAACAAGCTGAGACTCTTCCTCCTCACAGGCCTTATGACTGTCCTATTGACCTCCTCCCGGGCACTACTCCACCCCGGGGCAGAATTTATCCTCTGTCCGCCCCATAGACTCTTGCTATGTCTGAGTACATCCAGGAAAATTTAAAAAAAGGCTTTATCCGCAAATCCTCCTCTCCTGCCGGAGCTGGATTTTTCTTTGTGTCCAAAAAAGATGGCTCCCTACGTCCTTGCATTGACTACCGCGGTCTTAATAAAATCACGGTAAAGAACCGCTACCCTCTACCTCTTATCTCTGAACTCTTTGATCGCCTCCAAGGTGCCCACATCTTTACCAAACTGGACTTAAGAGGTGCTTATAATCTCATCCGCATCAGGGAGGGGGATGAATGGAAAACGGCATTTAACACTAGAGATGGACACTTTGAGTATCTGGTCATGCCCTTTGGCCTGTGCAACGCCCCTGCCGTCTTCCAAGACTTTGTTAATGAAATTTTTCGTGATCTCTTATATTCCTGTGTTGTTGTGTATCTGGACGATATTCTGATTTTTTCTGCCAACCTAGAAGAACACCGCCAGCATGTCCGCATGGTTCTTCAGAGACTTCGTGACAATCAACTTTATGCCAAAATGGAGAAATGTCTGTTTGAATGTCAATCTCTTCCTTTCCTAGGATACTTGGTCTCTGGCCAGGGACTACAAATGGATCCAGACAAACTCTCTGCCGTCTTAGATTGGCCACGCCCCTCCGGACTCCGTGCTATCCAACGTTTTTTGGGGTTCGCCAATTATTACAGACAATTTATTCCACATTTTTCCACCATTGTGGCTCCTATCGTGGCTTTAACCAAGAAGAATGCCAATCCTAAGTCATGGCCTCCTCAAGCGGAAGACGCCTTTAAACGGCTCAAGTCTGCCTTTTCTTCTGCTCCCGTGCTCTCCAGACCTGACCCATCTAAACCCTTCCTATTGGAGGTTGATGCCTCCTCAGTAGGAGCTGGAGCGGTCCTTCTACAAAAAAATTCTTCCGGGCATGCTGTTACTTGTGGGTTTTTTTCTAGGACCTTCTCTCCGGCGGAGAGGAACTACTCCATCGGGGATCGAGAGCTTCTGGCCATTAAATTAGCACTTGAGGAATGGAGGCATCTGCTGGAGGGATCAAAATTTCCAATTATTATTTACACCGATCACAAGAATCTCTCCTATCTCCAGTCTGCCCAACGGCTGAATCCTCGCCAGGCCAGGTGGTCTCTGTTCTTTGCCCGGTTTAATTTTGAAATTCACTTTCGCCCTGCCGATAAGAACATTAGGGCCGATGCTCTCTCTCGTTCCTCGGAGGCCTCGGAAGTAGAGCTCTCTCCGCAACACATTATTCCTCCGGATTGCCTGATCTCCACTTCTCCAGCCTCCATCAGGCAAACTCCTCCAGGGAAGACCTTCGTCTCTCCACGCCAACGCCTCGGAATCCTCAAATGGGGTCACTCCTCCCATCTCGCAGGCCATGCGGGCATCAAGAAATCCGTGCAACTCATCTCTCGTTTCTATTGGTGGCCGACTCTGGAGACGGATGTTGTTGATTTTGTGCGGGCCTGCACTGTCTGTGCCCGGGATAAGACTCCTCGCCAGAAGCCTGCTGGTCTTCTTCATCCTCTGCCTGTCCCCGAACAGCCTTGGTCTCTGATTGGTATGGACTTTATTACAGACTTACCCCCATCCCGTGGCAACACTGTTGTTTGGGTGGTCGTTGATCGATTTTCCAAGATGGCACATTTTATTCCCCTTCCTGGTCTTCCTTCTGCGCCTCAGTTGGCAAAACAATTTTTTGTACACATTTTTCGTCTTCACGGGTTGCCCACGCAGATCGTCTCGGATAGAGGCGTCCAATTTGTGTCAAAATTCTGGAGGGCTCTCTGTAAACAACTCAAGATTAAATTGAACTTTTCTTCTGCTTATCATCCTCAATCCAATGGGCAAGTAGAAAGAATTAACCAAGTCCTGGGTGATTATTTACGACATTTTGTTTCTTCCCGCCAGGATGACTGGGCAGATCTTCTACCATGGGCCGAATTCTCGTACAACTTCAGAGTCTCTGAATCTTCTTCCAAATCCCCATTTTTCGTGGTGTACGGCCGTCACCCTCTTCCCCCCCTCCCTACTCCCTTGCCCTCTGGTTTGCCCGCTGTGGATGAAATAACTCGTGATCTTTCCACCATATGGAAAGAGACCCAAAATTCTCTCTTACAGGCTTCATCACGCATGAAGAAGTTTGCTGATAAGAAAAGAAGAGCTCCCCCCATTTTTTCTCCCGGAGACAAGGTATGGCTCTCCGCTAAATATGTCCGCTTCCGTGTTCCCAGCTACAAATTGGGACCACGCTATGTTGGTCCTTTCAAAATTTTGTGCCAGATTAATCCTGTCTCTTATAAACTTCTTCTTCCTCCTTCTCTTCGTATTCCTAATGCCTTTCACGTTTCTCTTCTTAAACCACTCATCATCAACCGTTTCTCTCCTAAACTTATCTCTCCCACTCCTGTCTCCGGTTCTTCGGACATCTTTCCTGTAAAGGAGATACTGGCCTCCAAAAAGGTCAGAGGAAAAACCTTTTTTTTGGTTGACTGGGAGGGCTGTGGCCCTGAAGAGAGATCCTGGGAACCTGAGGACAATATCCTAGATAAAAGTCTGGTCCTCAGGTTCTCAGGCTCCAAGAAGAGGGGGAGACCCAAGGGGGGGGGTACTGTTACGCCGAGCGCTCCGGGTCCCCGCTCCTCCCCGGAGTGCTCGCTACACTCTCGCTCCCGCAGCGCCCCGGTCAGATCCACTGACCGGGTGCGCTGCGATACCGCCTCCAGCCGGGATGCGATTCGCGATGCGGGTGGCGCCCGCTCGCGATGCGCACCCCGACTCCCGTACCTGACTCGCTCTCCGTCGGTCCTGTCCCGGCGCGCGCGGCCCCGCTCCCTAGGGCGCGCGCGCGCCGGGTCTCTGCGATTTAAAGGGCCACTGCGCCGCTGATTGGCGCAGTGGTTCTAATCAGTGTGTTCACCTGTGCACTCCCTATGTATGCCTCACTTCCCCTGCACTCCCTCGCCGGATCTTGTTGCCATTGTGCCAGTGAAAGCGTTCCTTGGGTGTTCCTAGCCTGTGTTCCAGACCTCCTGCCGTTGCCCCTGACTACGATCCTTGCTGCCTGCCCCGACCTTCTGCTACGTCCGACCTTGCTTCTGTCTACTCCCTTGTACCGCGCCTATCTTCAGCAGTCAGAGAGGTTGAGCCGTTGCTAGTGGATACGACCTGGTCACTACCGCCGCAGCAAGACCATCCCGCTTTGCGGCGGGCTCTGGTGAACACCAGTAGTGACTTAGAACCGGTCCACTAGCACCGTCCACGCCAATCCCTCTCTGGCACAGAGGATCCACCTCCTGCCAGCCGGCATCGTGACACAAGGCTGCATGAGCAGGTGCACCAATCACATCCCACCACCACAAGGAGGGACACATCCCCTCCCTCTACACACCAATCACCTCCCACCAGCACAAGGAGGGACACCCCCCGTTCCCCTGAGAGGATTTCTAACACTGTGAGCTAATAAAAGGAGGTACTTTTAAAATAAATATAGGTTATAGAGGCATAAAAATTAGATGCACATGATCAGGATTAAGGTTTTGGACTGGCCAAGTCCTGACCTTAATCTAATATATATGTGGTAGGAAGACTTAGAGAAAGCAGGTACAGTAATGGGAAGAAATCAAGCTACATAACAAGTCAAGGCTGTTTTGTATAGAGGAATGGGCTTAAATTCTAGATACTGAAAACAAAGGTTCACATACTTTTGCCACTCGCATATATGTGACATTGAATCATTTTCCTCAATAAACATATGATGAAGTCTAATATTTTTGACTCATTTGTGTAATGTCTGTTTAGTTGTTTTTTGGTATTTTCTGTTTTGGGGTCTGTTCAGACATGCAGTTTTTGTCTGAATAGTTTCTGTGTTGACTTTTCTCTGTTATTGTGAGGTGTTAGATGTTAGATTGTGGGGGTCCCGCCGCTGGGGACCCCCACGATCTCTGGGCCAGCGCCCCTGTCATTCGGTGCATGGAGCGAACTCCGCTCTGTCCCCGATGACTGGCAATGCAAGCCGCCACGCCCCCTCTATTCACTTCTATGGTAGACATGAATGGAGGGGGCGTGGCGTGACGTCACGAACACGGAAGCTGTGAGTTAGGATAGAATCTGGTTCCGAGCTTTGTGCTAATCTGTATTTCTAGAACTATGTTTGAGTCTAGGCCCATGTTTCATGTATTTTTATTTATGTTTCCTCCTTGGCTGGTATCCGTTTCACACTGTTGAGTGTGCCACTAGCAAGGAGTTCATTTGGAGTTATTATTGCTGTCCACTCCTTTTATATAGTGGGGTGTCCTGTGTGTTTCTTGTTCTGAGTCCAGCGCGAACAGTGCTCTTCATTTCCAGACCTGTTTAGTGTTCTGACATTCAGTTAACCTATTCATCCCCCGCATCTCCTGGTTTTGTCTGCTGTGTATTTATCTAGTCTTGTTCATATTATCATATCTGACGTTAATCTTGATCCCGGTTTCGGAACTGTATGATAGTATGCTATATCCTGTCTTGATACATGTTTGTTGCTTTGAAGTATTCCCGTTATGTTCCTGACATGTTCCCCGACATGTACTGTTTTGTTTGACTTGACGCCCATGCACTTTAGCACAGTATAGGGACTGTGTTCGTGGTTGTCGATCTGTCGCTTAAGGAAAAAGGGCAATAGGCAAAAGGGACAGCGGTTTTAGGGACAGTTAGGGCTCACCAACTCCCTGCCACCTTTCCTTTCATGACAGTGTGGTAGAGGGTGTGTGATGTAGGGCAGATGGAATTACCCTTGGAGCAGATCGCATTAACCACTTGTATTCGTGACGCCAGGGTGTGGTTTATCCTCAAGACCACCCAAAGGTATACCGCTGGATCCTGGGCTAGGCACGGGGGCAATAATTACTTCAATGTCAAGTTACGGAAAACTTTAGCTTTACTGAGTGACAGATGGAACGGTCTAAACAGTTCAGCCAGGCCCACGGAGGTGACCATTGACTTCAGAGACCTTAGGGATTGCTGGGACACTTGTAGTGGACTAGGACAATATTGATGCAGGCCACGCTAACTTAAGACAGATGACTTTACCTGACTTGACTTGAGACTGACAAGGCTCTGGTTGTAGCTTCCTTGTAGAATTGTGGCTGCTGGACTGACTTGAGGCCTCCTGTGTACTCCAGACACACTCCTAGGATTTGACTGCCCTGGACCTCAGCAAAGACTAAGAGAGAGAGCAGAGGCTCCACCCAGGGCTTATAAGGTGGAAACACTGAGGGGTCCCATAGGGGTCACCCGAAGGTCACATGGTCACTGATACCTCACTGGGTTACACTCACATGACAACTGGTAATCACATGTTAACAATTATTAAAGCTATAACACCTTTTATAAACATTATACAATAGAATACAGGCAATAGACATATATACAAGGGGACAGGTGTAAAGGGGGCCCAGGGGTCACTGTAAGGAGGCTGCTGGACAGGGCAGAGGAGGTACGGGGGTACAACTCCCATACTGGGCCACCACAACAGTTTGTTTGACATGATTCTCCTTATCTACTCTTAGGACTGATGTTGTTTTTGCAGAAATATATAATATTCTAAAGGGTCCACAAGCCTCCAAGTGTCAAAGTTCACAAGTGCCAAAGCGTAAGAATAAAATCTACTGTCTAAATGTTACCCTGTACTGCCATACACTTTAACATTCAAGAAAAAGAATGATTGGCCATGAGGAGAGATTTGATTTGATTTGTGAGTTTATAAGAGTCCATTTATCCAGGAAAACATAGGCCAGTGTGATTCCAGTTCTAAGAATCACATCATTGAAGCTTGTCTTGGCAATTTCTGAAGTGCCGGACCCCTGCTAGGGTTTTTCTATGAGGGGCACAGAGTCTGTGTGAGAGGTGCCCGCTGACTCAATTGTATTATAATCTTTTGCGTGTATCTTACAGTGTCACAGTGTGAGATTTTTCAACATATTTAAAAAAACAAACAAGCAGGGGTCCTTTATTTCAAGAAGTGGAGGCAAAAGATTCAGTTAGAGGTAAGACGAGGATAATGGGACAAGGACCGCCACCAGTTCGTATACAGTGTTACATGGTGGCAGCGGGAAGGGAGGGATCTGAAAGCTAGTAGGAGGGATCTGATAGGTAATGATGTCATCGTGTAGTTCACAGGAAGTCAGCTGACAATGGAAGGTTTGGATAGTCAGACTGTGATCACATGACCCAGTTAATGTAATGTATGTAAATGTATAGTTACATAGTTAGTACGGTCGAAAAAAGACATATGTCCATCAAGTTCAACCAGGGAATTGAAGGGTAGGGGTGTGGCGCGATATTGGGGAAGGGATGGGATTTTAGATTTCTTCATAAGCATTAATGTTATTTTGTTCCAGGAATGTATCTAATCCTGTTTTAAAGCTGTTAATTTTTCCTGCTGGGACCAGTTCCTGAGGTAGATGTAGCTGTGCTGGAATGAAACGAATGGCACTGTAGTACTAGTGATAGTAAGTGTAGATGATATGGGAAAGAAGTGGACTATGCAGTGCACTTTTCGGTAAAAATTATACCATATTTTTATGCTGTAGGTCCATACGGTTACAAGTATATCTAATTTATATTGGTTTTATTTTATTTTACTACTTTAAAAAATTATAACTATAAATAATCACTTTGTCTACCCAAAAAAATATTTTTTTAGGGTAGACAAAGTGGCCAAAAATACGCAATTTAGGATTTCGGAATGTTTTTACGTGTATGCCATTGACTTTGCTATTTAATTAACATAATATTTTTTTTATAGTTCAGACATTTACGCACATGGTGATACCACATATGTTTTTTTTACACTTTTTTTTTTTACACTTTTTTTTTTAGTCCCCTCAGGGGACTATTACATTCAATTGTTACGCCGAGCGCTCCGGGTCCCCGCTCCTCCCCGGAGCGCTCACAGCGTTCTCTCATTCGCAGCGCCCCGGTCAGACCTGCTGACCGGGTGCGCTGCGATATTACTCCCAGCCGGGATGCGATTCGCGGTGGTCGCCCAGCAGTCGCAACAGATAGCGCAACAAGGCCACCAGCTGTCTCAACTGACCGTGATGCTACAGCAGCTACTACCACAGCTTCAGCAATCATCTCCTCCGCCAGCTCCTGCACCTCCTCCGCAGCGAGTGGCCGCTTCCAGCCTCCGATTATCCTTGCCGGATAAATTTGATGGGGTACTTCTTGCCACAAGGACTGTCTTAAACCGGCTCCCATTACTCACAGTCAAGACCCTGTAGTTCCCCCGGTATCTGGTCTTCCCAAGGCCTATCTGGATTATGCTGATGTTTTTTGCAAAAAACAAGCAGAGACTTTGCCTCCTCACAGGCCTTATGACTGTCCTATTGACCTCCTCCCTGGTACTACTCCACCCCGGGGCAGAATCTATCCTCTGTCTGCTCCGGAAACTCAAACCATGTCGGAGTACATCCAGGAGAACTTAAAAAAGGGGTTTATCCGCAAGTCCTCCTCTCCTGCCTGAGCTGGATTTTTTTTTGTTTCCAAAAAAGACGGCTCCCTACGACCTTGCATTGATTACCGCGGACTTAATAAAATCACTGTAAAAAAACGCTACCCCCTACCTCTTATTTCGGAACTCTTTGACCGCCTACGAGGCGCCCACATCTTTACCAAGCTGGACTTAAGAGGTCCCCCTCATCCGCATCAGGGAGGGGGACGAATGGAAGACTGCATTTAACACCAGAGATGGACACTTTGAATATCTGGTTATGCCCTTTGGCCTTTGCAACGCCCCTGCCGTCTTCCAAGACTTTGTAAATTAAATTTTTCTTGATCTTCTATATACCTGTATTGTGGTTTACCTGGACGATATTCTGATTTTTTCTGCTAACCTAGAAGAACACCGCCAGCATGTCCGCATGGTTCTTCAGAGACTTCGGGACAATCAATTATATGCCAAAATGGAAAAATGTCTCTTTGAATGTCAGTCTCTTCCTTTCCTAGGATACTTAGTCTCTGGCCAGGGACTACAAATGGACCCAGATAAACTATCTGCTGTATTGGATTGGCCACGCCCCTCCGGACTCTGTGCTATCCAACGTTTTTTGGGGTTCGCCAATTATTACAGACAATTTATTACACATTTTTCGCCTTCACGGGTTGCCCACGCATATCGTCTCGGATAGAGGCATTCAATTTGTGTCTAAATTCTGGAGGGCCCTCTGTAAGCAGCTCAAGATCAAATTAAACTTCTCTTCTTCTTATCATCCCCAATCCAAGGGCAAGTAGAAAGAATTAATCAGGTCCTGGGTGACTATTTGCGACATTTTGTTTCCTCCCGCCAGGATGACTGGGCAGATCTACCATGGGCCGAATTCTCATACAACTTCAGAGTCTCCGAATCTTCTGCTAAATCCCCATTCTTCGTGGTGTACGGCCGTCACCCTCTTCCTCCCCTCCCCACTCCCATGCCCTCTGGTTTGCCCGCTGTTGATGAAGTGACTCGAGACCTTTCCACCATATGGAAAGAAACCCAAAATTCTCTTTTACAGGCTTCATCTCGGATGAAAAAATTTGCTGATAAGAAAAGAAGAACTCCCCCCATTTTTGCTCCCGGAGACAAGGTATGGCTCTCCGCTAAGTATGTCCGCTTTTGTGTCCCGAGTTATAAACTGGGACCACGCTATCTTGGTCCTTTCAAAATCAAGTGCCAGATCAACCCTGTCTCTTACAAACTCCTTCTTCCTCCTTCTCTCTGTATTCCCAATGCCTTCCATGTCTCTCTCCTTAAACCACTCATCCTTAACCGCTTCTCTCCCAAAGTTGTTTCTCCCACTCCAGTTTCCGGTTCATCTGACGTCTTTTCGGTGAAGGAGATTCTAGCATCCAAGACGGTCAGAGGTAAAAGATTCTTCTTGGTTGACTGGGAGAATTGTAGCCCAGAGGAGAGATCTTGGGAACCTGAGGACAACATCCTGGACAAAAGTCTTATCCTCAGGTTCTCAGGCTCCAAGAAGAGGGGGAGACCCAAGGGGGGGGCTCCTCCCCGGAGCGCTCGCAGCGTTCTCTCATTCGCAGCGCCCGGTCGGACCTGCTGACCGGGTGCGCTGCGATATTACTCCCAGCCGGGATGCGATTCGCGATGCGGGACGCGCCCGCTCGCGATGCGCATCTCGGCTCCCGTACCTGACCCGTTCCCCATCTGTGTTGTCCCGGAGCGCGCCGCCCCGCTCCTTAGGGCGTGTGCACGCCGGGTCTCTGCGATTTAAAGGGCCACTGCGCCACTGATTGGCGCAGCAGGCCTAATCAGTATCCTCACCTGTACACTCCCTACTTATACCTCACTTCTCCTGCACTCCCTCGCCGGATCTTGTTGCCATTGTGCCAGTGAAAGCGTTCCCTTGTGTGTTCCTAGCCTGTTCCCAGCCTGTGTTCCTGCCGTTGCCCCTGACTACGATCCTTGCTGCCTGCCCTGACCTTCTGCTACGTCCGACCTTGCTCTTGTCTACTCCCTTGTACCGCGCTTATCTCAGCAGTCAGAGAGGTTGAGCCGTTGCCGGTGGATACGACCTGGTTGCTACCGCCGCTGCAAGACCATCCCGCTTTGCGGTGGGCTCTGGTGAATACCAGTAGCAACTTAGAACCGGTCCACCGACACGGTCCACGCCAATCCCTCTCTGGCACAGAGGATCCACCTCCAGCCAGCCGAACCGTGACATCAATCCTTGGATTGCATACACTGTTCAATGCTATGCCATAGCATAGCATTGATCAGTGTTTTGGTGCTCTGCTGCTCCAGCTTGGATCTCAGGCATGGAGCAGCAGAGCGATGATCGAATGGCGGGAAACAAGGTAAGTAGCCTCCTGCTGTCCTCTTAGCTGTCCAGGACACCACAATTTCACTGCGGCGGTCCCGAACAGCCCACTGAGCTAATCGGCAACAGTTTTCTCATGTTTTAGACGCCACAATCAACTTTGATCATGGCATCTATAGGGTTAATACCGGACATCAGTCTGATCGGCGATGTCCATTATTATCCGCGGGTCCTGGTTGCTGATAGAAACCGGGACCTGCCGGGTATGAAGCAGGCTTCACATGTCGGGAGCCGGTGCAGGACGTAAATATACGTCTTACATCTTTAAGGGGTTAAGGAGAGTCCCTTACTCACAACTGGAACCAAGGGGTGTGATGCTGATTTAAAGGAGTGCTCCGCTCACATGCATCTTATCTGCTATACACAGGATAGGGGATAAGTATTTGATCACAGGGGTCCAGCCATAATTTAACAGTAAAGAAAGATGGGTATTTTGTACAGCTGTCAAGATTTGGTTACGACAGTGCTGAACTGTGAAGATTTTATGTTTCATCTGAATAGGTTAATACAGTCCAAGTAGCATACTAAATACTGAGATGCTTCCGAGGAACGCAGCTGCCAAGGAACACGTTCTTACTCTGCAGTTTTATAAACTTTATGTTACAAATTCAATGCAAAATAAATGATAAAGACATAGAAAGGGCCTAAGAACGTCACATTTTCTATGTAGAGGCACCTCTGCAGAACTATGAAGAATAAGATAAAACAGAAAGGCTAAATGATCACACATAACCCTATTCAAGGTTTTCAAAGCCAAAGATGGGACAGATCATAAATGGAGGACACATAGATGTGGAAGAACTGATTTTCTTTTTAAATCCATTCTTAGCATTGGCTTCAAAAGGGGCATTAAAAAACCTGAACATAAAAGTAAAACCATCAGGAGATGTCTCATCAAGGCTACAGCTACGAGTGATCAGGTATGTGCAACCAATGATTGTCATGTGACACTGCAGGCATCGCGCTGCCATCCGGGTCACGGACACTTGTATGTCGCAATGCAATCCAACTTACTTACCTATGATCCCTGCCTTGCTACATGGAGATCTTGTGACCTCTGTCATGGCTAAAATCGTTGAGTAGCCTTAGCTTGAGCTGGCCTTATGATCAGGACACAGATGGGGAGACCTGTCATCAAAACCTGTCTAGAGGAAAAGTTGCTGAGTTGCCCATAGCAACCAATCAGATCACTTCTTTCGGTTTTGAAAAGGCCTCTGAAAAATGTGTAATGTCCCAGTACAGAACATAGTCCTGTATAGTACTTAGTCCCTGTCAGGTTGAGTCCCTCACTGTCCTGGGGGCTCTCCTGCAGTGTCTCCCCCATAATGAAGTTAGTGTCACTATGTCAAGCCAGTACACGGTTATGTATTATGTGTATATAAAGTATAACTGATACTGTACCTAACCCTGACATTTCCATCTCGGTATGTGGTACTACCATAACTCCCGGGCAGCAGGTTCGCTGTCTTGGAGTTATACTTGACTCTGATCTGTCTTTCACTCCCCATATTCAGTCTCTTTCACGTTCTTGTCACCTGCATCTCAAAAACATTTCCAGAATCCGCCCGTTTCTCACTACTGAAACTGCTAAAACTCTCATTATTGCTTTGATTCACTCCCGCCTCGACTACTGTGACTCTTTACTAATAGGCCTTCCTTTCTCCAAACTCTCTCCTCTCCAGTCCATCCTTAATGCCGCAGCCAGACTCATTTCCCGCTGACCGGGAGCGCTGCACTGACACTGCTGGCGGGGATGCGATCCGCATAGCGGGACGCGCCCGCTCGCGGTTCGCATCCCAATCTACTTACCTGTCCCAGTCCCCGTCTGTCACGTCCTGGCACGCGCGGCTCCGCTCTCTAGGGCGCGCGCGTGCCAGCTCTCTAAGATTTAAAGGGCCAGTGCACCGCTAATTGGTGCCTGGCCCAATCAGTGTAATTAGCTCACCTGCTCCAGGCCTATATTACCTCACTTCCCCTTCCCTGCATTGCCGGATCTTGTTGCCTTGTGCCAGTGAAAGCGTTTTGTGTATGTCCCAAGCCTGTGTTCCAGACCTTCTTCTGCTGCCCCTGACTACGACCCTTGCTGCCTGCCCTGAGCTTCTGCTATGTCCGACCTTGCTCTTGTCTTGTCCTTCTGTACCACGCCAGTCTCAGCAGTCAGAGAGGTTGAGCCGTTACCGGTGGATACGACCTGGTTGCTACCGCCGCAGCAAGACCATCCCGCTTTGCAGCGGGCTCTGGTGAATACCAGTAGCAACTTAGAACCGGTCCACCGGTACGGTCCACGCCAATCCCTCTCTGACACAGAGGATCCACCTCCAGCCTGCCGAATCCTAACACTCTGACTGTCATTTTTTTGGTTAAATTTGCACAAGTGTCACACCAAATGTGATTTGCACTAGGGTGACACAATTTGCCCTGCAGGCAAAAAAATGGCAACTGTGACGTGAACTGACAGTGACGACTGATTTTATTTAACAGCCAAAAAAGTTTTTTTTTTATTTGCACAACTGTCACACCAAATGTGATTTGCATTAGTGTGACAATGAGCAAAAAAGCTTGCCAGCGGAGTTCCCCTTTTATGCAGTGGTCCCGAACCAGGGTGCCTCCAGCTGTTGCAAACCACACGGACTGATATATTTCAGCCCTTTGAATACTGTAGTATTTAGTTGCTTGAAGGAACTTAAGTTTTATACTGGAGTGCCCCTTTTAACCAGCGGTTCCCTCCCAACCAGGGTGCCTCCAGCTGTTGCAAGACACACGGACTGATATCTTTCAGCCCTTTGAATACTGTAGTAGTTAGTTGCTTGAAGGAACTTAAGTTTGATTCTGCAGTACCCCTTTTAACCAGCGGTTCCCTCCCAACCAGGGTGCCTCCAGCCGTTGCAAGACACATGGACTGATATCTTTCAGCTCTAAAAAGGGCTTTTTTGGGTGCTGTCCTTAAAGCAGATGTTACACTAGTGCTTTAGAAGTAAACTGGAACCTGAATACACCACCTAGCAGCAACCTAGCTATCGCTTTCCCTATACAGCAGGAGCAGCTTCTCTGACCCTCCACTTCCTAAGCCTGAAGCATGCCTAAGAGGTAGGAGGGTCTGTAAGGGAGGGACTGCTGCTGATTGGCTGTAATGTGTCTGCTGACTCTGACTCACAGGATCAAAGTTTACTGCAATGTTAAAGTATAGGGGGCGGATCGAACTTCACATATGTTCGCCCGGCGATGCGAACGCCAACATGCTAAATTCGCCGGGAACTGTTCGCCGGCGAACAATTCGCGACATCTCTACTCCTAGGTTAGGCAGGGGTAAATAATAGTCCAAGGCTCGGTTAAGGTTAATGGTAGCTTTACTGAAGTTGAACAGGTCTAACAGTCTTTACAGGGTAGAAAGGTTCCCAGAGAGGTGACCAGTAACACAAGGGACCTCGCAGCTTGCTGGGACTTGCAGTGACTTGACAGACTCTAGCACAGCCACGCTGACTATAACTGACTTGAGTTGACTGAAGATAGTGACAGCAGACAGAGATGACTTGACTTACTGACTTGTGGCTGTAATTTAGGCTTGAGGCCTCCAGATGTACAGGACACTGGCTCTGAGACGTCTGGACTGCACTTGACCTCAGGATCTAAGAGCCGTGGAAGAACCACAAAAAAAAAGAGTGCAGCTCTTCCCTTCCTTATAAAGGGGGGCTGTGCAAGGAGCCCATGGGCTAGCTGCAGGTCATCTGGTCACCTGGTGCTCTCTGGGTAACAAAACATATGACTTGATCATGTGACAACCCTTATCATGTGCCTAACAAGCATGTGACCATATCAAAGGTCCTTTACCCTTAATATATAACTTATACAAATTATGGGGGAGCACTGCAGGTCAGCCCCGAGGACGTACAGGGACTCAACCAGACAGGACTGTAGGAGCATATCCCATGCTGGGACATCACACACGTGCAGGGGGGGGGGATCTTTGGTTGGGTTGTTCTTTGGGGGTTGTATTAAGGTGTCTTACCCCCACAATAAGCTTCTTATCCCTATCCTGTGAATAGGGAATAAGTTTATTTTGGCTGGACAACCCCTTTAAACCCGATACCTAGCAGGAGCTGTCACTTAAAGTGACTGTAACTTATTTTCTTCAGTATTTGTCTGGATTTATTGCATAAATCAAAAGAACAAACTGGTTGGCTCTACAGGAATGTTCTATAATATAAAAATAATTATTGCATCAATTATTAATGAATGCCAGGCCGTCGGGGGACATCAGCATTCACCAGGCATTTTGCTGTTTAACCGAGTTGTGCTCTTCAGTAAAATTGCCTTGCATTGATTGAAACAGCAGTCGCTGATAAGAGGTTGAGAGACATCTCGGAGCTGCTCAGCCTTCTGTGACATTAGCTGCACTTTTATGAAAGTGTTTTTCAGGGATCTGAGCAGCAACTGGGAGAGAATTACATATTCCACTCCCGCTCCAGTTCCCGTGCCAGTGGGTTACTTATGATGGACTGCATGTGTAAATGGGGACAAGTCATATAAGTTTTTCTTTTAAACTTAAAAAAAATAAAATAAATGCTGTAATGATTAGTGTTGAGCGGCATAGGCCATATTCGAATCCGCGAATATTCGCGAATATATTGACGAATATTCGTCATATATTCGCGAATATTCGCGTTTATTTCCGCATGTGCAAATATTCGCGTATGCGAAAATTAATATAAATGAAAATTTGCATAAATGAAAACCTGCGCAAGCAAGCATTCGCATATGCGAAAAATTGCATGTGCAAATTTTCGCATATGCGAAAATTCGCACGACAGTATCACACAGTAGTATTGGAGCCTTCTTTACACCACACAAGCTGGAAGCAGAGAGGGATGATCACTGTGATGTGTACTGTAAAAAAAAAAAAAACGAAAAAAACCCGAATATTCGTAATTACGAATATATAGCGCTATATTCGCGAATTCGCGAATATTCGCGAATAAAATTCGTATTGCGAATATTCGCGGGCAACACTAGTGGGGACCACTAGTATATAATGAAGCAGTAATAAAATTTGTCTCCTTACCCTTAGGTGTTGCGCTCAGAGCACAACACCTACAGTAGCATTGGGGAAGTCAAGGTATAGAGCAGCTGCTACAGGGAAGTGCCGGAGATTACACCGTCAGTCCGGTATATTGATGAAAATCGGAAGGGTATGAAAACTTGCTTCCCTAGATGAAGGCGCTTGCTCCAGGAGAGGTACTGAACAATTTTTATTTTATGTTGGCAACGCGTTTCGATACTGAACTAAGATCTTCTTCAGGCATACCAAGTTCGAAACACGTTGCCAACATAAAATAAAAATTGTTCAGTACCTCTCCTGGAGCAAGCGCCTTCATCTAGGGAAGCAAGTTTTCATACCCTTTTTCCTACTACTGGTGCAGAGACTTAGAAGGAACATCAGAGGGGACAGAGCCAGTAGAATGGCTGGAAACTATGGTCTGGACATAATGGGAGTTGTTGTTTGGCAATAGCCGATGAGCCATGGATTGGAGAACACAGCTCTAGAAGAGAGCAGCCATGGTGTATACAAATATAAAAATATCTGAGTAATGTATAATATATTTGGCCCCACTGCTTTCCTTTCACTGCCTGTTGTGTATTTTCTCTATTTCTGCACGATAGTATAAAAATATTTGAAGATTACCGTCCAGCTGCGGCAGACAAGTTATTCACAAACCACAGCATAGTATTAGTTTATCGTAATGCTGGAAAGTAGACACAGAAATGCGCATCCTAAGGAATGAATCCATCTCTTGGCAGCGAGGACTCTGAACTTTGCCTGAGGCAGATACACCAGCCGGGAGAAGCCATTGTAAACCTCATTAAATATATATAAGATATAGTACAGAATGTAGACAGGGCTAGAGGATCGCAGCCATGCCTAACAACATTGCAAATAATATGCAATATATTCCTACCATTTTATTTGTTAAGAGGGTAAGAAACAAAAAATACAGACACTGTGGCGGCAATGGGGTCAGTGGGGAGAGGCGTTCTGATCAGTCCCATCCTTTTACTATTGGGTGGTAAGTACCTCTATAGGACCCCTCTCTCTCTACAGGACAAGTGTTGCCACCAATGTCACAGGCCTTTTGTCCTGGTTGGTAAGTGACCTGGGGGAGCACAATGCTATAGTGAAGTGGATCTACTGGTGCTTGTAGTTCCACAACTGATTTTTCACTAGCTACGCAGTTCCATGTATAGAACCACAGCTTTCTCAATGAAAGGCCTGCACTTGGTGTTATGGTACAGTAAGTTGATCCCCTGGGGCACAGCCCTATACTGTGTGCCGGTAGATGGAAGTTGGGGCACCCAAGATGGTGTAGGTGCAGGAAAGCATGCACAGGGAGACAAGGGGAAGGTACAATGGGTTTTACTTCTGGAATGGCAGCAGGACAGATAGTAAAAGGGTCACCCATGTGCATACAGGGGAAAGTGCTGTTACAGTGTGTCACTCTGCTTTTTAACTTCTCAGCTCTTTGAACTTGATATGGTTTCTGGTGCTTGGACTTGTCTGTGACTATTCCGGTACTTTCTCTGTACCCGGAGCTATGTATGTCCCTTGAGGCTATAGCCTGACTGGGATAAGATGGGATAAGATGTCTGATTGCGGGGGTCTGGGGGACCCCTGTGATCTCGGCCTTGGCACCCCAGACATCCGGTCACAGAGCAGACTTCGCTCCGTGCTGGTTGACTGATGAAGCGGGGGGAGGCTCGTGATGTTACGGCCATGCCCCTCGATGCAAGTCTATAGGAGGGGACGTCACAATGGGGTCGCGGCCGTGACATCACGAGCCTCCGACACTCCAGTGTTGCACCTGACGCTCTAAGTGAACACCGGGTGCAGCAGGGAGATTGTGGGGGTCCCCAGTTGCGGGACCTCTGCGATCAGGCATCTTATCCCCTATCCTTTGGATAGGGGATAAGATGTCTAGGGTCGGAGTACCCCTTTAAGGCTACCACTTTCTCTATCCTGTCAGCTAGACGTGGCAGGGCAGAAGTTTCCCTCTGAGGGGAGAGATGCAGCCTGTAGACTTCTCTTTCTCAACTTGCGCTAAACTAACTGGCTATAACTCTGGGTTTTATAACCTCTGACTAACAATGGTTCTCTATGGAGACCAATCAGGAATTTATGGACAGTAATACCTTCTCTCTGTAGAACCCATCTGTCACTGACAGCCGGTACTTTGCTCTAACAGCAGCACAATTTCCGTGCTGCTATGATACAGAGATAATGCTGACCGCTTAGACTTTTATTGTCTAGGGAAGTGTTTCCCAATCAGGGTGCCTCCAGCTGTTGCAAAACTACAATCCCCCAGCATGCCCGGACAGCCTTCGGCTGTCCGGGCATGCTGGGAGTTGAAGTTTTGCAGCAGCTGGAGGCACCATGGTTGGGAAACACTGGTAGTCAGCAACGGGTTAAAGCAGTAGTCCAGTGTCCAAAAATGTATCCTCTATCCATAGGATAGGGGTAAGTGTCAAATCATGGTGTGTCCGACCACTGGGACCCCCCGCGATCTTTCACCTCGCACCCCGGCTATCTGCATATTCAACCACGGCACAAAGCGGCCGTTACTATATATGATCCATCACATGTTATATATCATGCTACCTAATTGCTGTGTGCTATGTACTGTTTAATGTTGTTTCATGGGAATACAGCCATTATACACCTGCGTGTTACATTTAATATCTGTATCCCCTACCTGGCCAAGGACCAACTAGGAGGTTCCGGTGTAGGCCCAGGTCATAAGGACAGGGGACCTACAGTTAATAGGCAGTGTGTTAAAGTGTACGGGAAAGTGGTAGATGGGGTGTATATTTCACCTGGTTTCCTCAGCCAGGCACGATAAAGGAAATCCAGAAGGTTATGCTGCTTTAGCAGATTATAGTCTGCTGGGGATATTTTGTTTAAGATACATGGGCTGGATTTCCTGGACTGGAAGACAGGTTGGAAGTGGGAGTGCTCCAGTCCACAGATCCAGCGTTTTGTCATGCCGTTGTCCCTAGCCACAGGTTGCCCGCATCCTCCACCAATTGTAGGGAACAGCTCACACGGTGGGGTCAGCAATGACAGTATTCACACAGGCAGCAGGTTTCAAACGTCCAAGAGGATGTTTTATTTAAATGATTTTAGGCACAAAGCATAGTGCAAACAAAACAACAAAACCTAAGCCTGTCCGGCTTTAACTAAACATCCGGATACCTCACTATCCTACTGTGGGCCTAATGTCTGACCCCAAGCAAACTCACATAAAAAGTGTCCATAGAGGAAGCTTCAGACTTGGTAGGTTTGAGCTGCAGTTCTGGCTGTGGCTGCTTCTCATCTCAGTCTCTCCAGCAAACAGCCCCAGAAGCCTCACTTGAGAAGACCTTAAACTAGGGAAACCCGTAGTGGACTAGGGGTGTAGACTGGATCACTCCCACTTCCAACCTGTCCTCCAGTCCAGGAAATCCAGTCCATGTATCTTAAACAAAATATCCTACTCTGCTAAAGCAGCATAACCTTCTGGATTTCCTTTATCATGCCTGGCTGAGGAAACTAGGTGAAATATACACCCCATCCACCACTTTTCCGTACACTTTACCAGGGCGAGAACAGGGCCCCATGTTTTACTGGATTACTGGCTGTATATAGTATTATTTTTTTCACACTAAGGGTACATTCACACGTGTGGATTTTCGCAGCGTATTTCACTTCGGATCTGCCGCTGAAGGACCTCCTATATGCTGCCTTTATATGTGCCTGCTCGGAGCGGCAATACGCCGCTACGAGCAGACACACTGCGATGTTCGCATGAGCAGTATACTCGCACATCGCGGCAGCTCTCGGCCTAGCTCATTGAGCAGGGGAAGCGGCCGCGATGTGTGCGAGTACACCGCGCATGCGCGGCGACTCGCAGTGTGTCTACTCGGAGCGGCGTATTGCCTCTCCGAGCAGGCACATTTAAGGGCACCATACAGAGGTCCTTCAGCGGCGGATCTGCGGCGTAAAATACGCTGTAAATCCGCACGTGAGAACGTACCATAATTGTACTTACACCACTGGTTGAACCATTGTTTCTTCACAAATAAATCATTATACTGGGAAATGTATTTCTTAATTTTTCTATGACTAATACAACATATTTCCTATATCACCCTAGACCGGTAACGTCTATACAAGTTACTTCTATGCGCCCTACTTACTAAAACAGACACATCGGGAGGGCTGACATATCCTCTATATCAGTGGTCTTCAACCTGCGGACCTCCAGATGTTGCAAAACTACAACTCCCAGCATGCCCGGACAGCCGTTGGCTGTCCGGGCATTCTGGGAATTGTAGTTTTGCCACATCTGGAGGTCCGCAGGTTGGAGACCACTGCTCTATATCCTATGTGCAATTTCTTCACACGTTCCAATAAGTTTAATTTATGATTTTCCAAATGTGAACTCATGCGTCAAGCACAGGAAAAATATATAATTTGCGAACCCTCTTTGTGAAATTCTGGACATATGAGTCAGGGCTGTCGAGCTGCGCACAAAATCAATGTCATGCTAGAAGAACATAGGTATGATTACACAATGATGTATCTGCTGCTAGCTACAGGCTCTCAGAGCTGCCAAGATCTGTCACAAGACTCCCCAAGCTAATAACAACCTTCTTAGAGAGGGATCGATGAGAATTATTAAAAGCCTTCTCTGGTCTCTGGTATTACTAGAGCTGCAATCTGAGCTAAGCTCCTTTTCAGGTTTCAATCAGAGTTACGGTAGTAACATAATATGTGCCATGTGTACTTCAAGAAAGTTGTGACTTAAAGGGGTATTCCAGGCAAAAACTTTTTTTTATAGATCAAATGGCTCCGGAAAGCTAAACAGATTTGTAAATTACTTCAATTAAAAAATCTTAATCCTTCCAATAGTTATTGGCTTCTGAAGTTTTCTGTCTAACTGCTCATTGATGATGTCACGTCCCGGGAGCTGTGCATGATGGGAAAATATCCCCATAGGAACTGCACAGCTCCCGAGACGTGAGTCATCGGAGAGCAGTTAGACAGAAAACAACAACTCAATTTCAGGAGCTAATAACCATTGGAAGGATTAAGATTTTTTAATCAAAGTAATTTACAAATCTGTTTAACTTTGCGGAGCCAGTTGATTTATAAAAGAAAGTTTTGGCCTGGAATACCCCTTTAAGAGACAGGAAGGAATTTAGGTGATGGTTGGTATTGAAAGTCTAGAATCCACCATCAATGGTCAGTGATATAGGCATTAAAGGAGAACTCTATCGAAAAGTAAGATTCATGCATAAAAATGTACTGCGGTATACTTAGCAATTTTTATTGTACAACCAGGTTTTTATAGGATCCATTAAATCCACCCCATTAAAAAGTAACCTAAACCCAGGGGTCAAGTCCTGGGGAAAAAAAAAGTGTGGGAACTCACCCAAGAGTTCCACTCAAGGGCTGGTCCTGCTAATGGGAATGGTGTTCCTGCTGTGGAAAAAGTGCAGGAACTCAGTTCCCACATGTTCCTGCAGGACTTGAGCCCTGCCTAAACCTCTGTTTAACATACACTCACTGACCCATTTATTAGGTACACCTTACTAGTACCGGGTTGGACCCCCTTTTGCCTTCATTCTTTGTAGCATTCTTGCAACAAGATGCTGGAAACATTCCTCACAGATATTGGTCCATATGGACATGATGACATCATACAGTTCCTCTATATAGACATGATGACATCACACAGTTCCTCCATGTGGACATGATGACATCACACAGTTCCTCCATATGGACATGATGACATCACACAGTTCTTCTATATGGACATGATGACATCACACAGTTCCTCCATATGGACATGATGATATCACACAGTTCCTCCATATGGACATGATGACATCACACAGTTCCTCCATATGGACATGATGACATCACACAGTTCCTCCATATGGACATGATGACATCACACAGTTCCTCCATATAGACATGATGACATCACACAGTTCTTCTATATGGACATGATGACATCACACAGTTCCTCCATATGGACATGATGACATCACACAATTCCTCCATATGGACATGATGACATCACACAGTTCTTCCATATGGACATGATGACATCACACAGTTCCTCCATATGGACATGATGACATCACACAGTTCCTCCATATGGACATGATGACATCACACAGTTCCTCTATATAGACATGATGACATCACACAGTTCCTCCATATGGACATGATGACATCACACAGTTCCTCTATATAGACATGATGACATCACACAGTTCCTTCATATGGACATGATGACATCACAAAGTTCCTCCATATGGACATGATGACATCACACAGTTCTTCCATATGGACATGATGACATCACACAGTTCTTCCATATGGACATGATGACATCACACAGTTCCTCCATATGGACATGATGACATCACACAGTTCCTCCATATAGAAATGATGACATAACACAGTTCCCCCATATGGACAGGATGACATCACACAGTTCCTTCATATGGACATGATGACATCACACAATTCCTCCATATGGACATGATGACATCACACAGTTCCTCCATATGGACATGATGACATCACACAGTTCCTCCATATGGACATGATGACATCACACAGTTCCTCCATATGGACATGATGACATCACACAGTTCCTCCATATGGACATGATGACATCACACAGTTCCTCCATATAGACATGATGACATCACACAGTTCCTTCATATGGACATGATGACATCACACAGTTCCTCCATATGGACATGATGACATCACACAGTTCCTCCATATGGACATGATGACATCACACAGTTCCTCCATATGGACATGATGACATCACACAGTTCCTCCATATGGACATGATGACATCACACAGTTCCTCCATATGGACATGATGACATCACACAGTTCCTCCATATGGACATGATGACATCACACAGTTCCTCCATATAGACATGATAACATCACACAGTTCCTCCATATAGACATGATGACATCACACAGTTCCTTCATATGGACATGATGACATCACACAGTTCTTCCATATGGACATGATGACATCACACAGTTCCTCCATATGGACATGATGACATCACACAGTTCCTCCATATGGACATGATGACATCACACAGTTCCTCCATATGGAAATGATGACATCACACAGTTCCTCTATATGGACATGATGACATCGCACAGTTCCTCCATATGGACATGATTACATCACACAGTTCCTCCATATGGACATGATGACATCACACAGTTCCTCCATATGGACATGATGACATCACACAGTTCCTCTATATGGACATGATGACATCACACAGTTCCTCCATATAGACATGATGACATAACACAGTTCCTTCATACTGGTCCCTTTGCTGAAAAACATCCCTAAAGCATGATGTTTCCACCCCCATGCTTCACTGTAGGTATGATGTTCTTTGGATGCAACTCAGCATTTTTTCTCCTCCAAACACGACGAGTTGAGTTTTTACCAAAAAGTTCTACTTTGGTTTCATCTAACCATATCACATTCTCCCAATACTCTTCTGGATCATCCAAATGCTCTCTAGCAAACTTCAGACAGGCCCGGACTTGTACTGGCTTAAGCAGGGGGCACGTCTGGCACTGCATGATTTGAGTCCCTGGGGGCAGTGTGTTACTGATGGTAGCTTTTGTTACTTTGGTCCCAGCTCTCTGCAGGTCATTCACTAGGTCCCCCCGTGTGGTTCTGGGATTTTTGCTCACTGTTTTTGTGATCATTTTGACACCAAGGGGTGAGATCTTGCGTGGAGCCCCAGATTGAGGGAGATTATCAATGGTCTGTCTTCCATTTTCTAATAATTTCTCCCACAGTTGATTTATTCACACCAAGCTGTTTGCCTATTGCAGAGTCAGTCTTCCCAGCCTGGTGCAGGTCTACAATTTTGTTTCTGGTGTCCTTCGACAGCTCTTTGGTCTTGACCATAGTGGAGTTTGGAGTGTGACTGAGGTTGTGGACAGGTGTCTTTTATACTGATAAGTTCAAACAGGAGCCATCAATACAGGTAATGAGTGGAGGACAGAGGAGACTCTTAAAGAAGAAGTTACAGGTCTGTGAGAGCCAAAAATCTTGCTTGTTTGTAGGTGACCAAATACTTATTTTCCACGATAATTTGAAAATAAATTCTTTAAAAATCAGACAATGGTTTTATGGATTTCTTTTTCTCATTATATCTCTCATAGTTGAGGTATACCTATGATGAAAATTGCACTAACTAAATACTTTTTTGCCCCACTGTAGAAAAGGCCTTCGACACTGTGTCTTGGCCGTACTTGTTCGCAGTGCTCTCTAAATTTGGTATCTTGGGCCCTTTTGATCAGATTTTGCAACTTCTTTATTCTTCCCTGACAACCAATCTGAAACTTCCCTCCTCTTCTCCTGAACCCACCACTATTCAGCGAGGTACCTGCCAGGGATGCCCCCTCTCCATTGCTTTTCGCCTTGGTGATGAACCCCTGGAAGAATCCAAAGGTCTCACCCAGTTATTGCCGAGGTCACGGTAGGTTCTTCTGAATATAAGGTAAACCTTTTCCCAGTTGACTTGCTGCGGACCCTTACCAGTCTCCTGGTGTATCTTCCCAATCTTACGCAATTGTTGGACAAGTATGCTAGGCTGTTATGTGTGAACGTTGCTAAATCAGAAGTTCTCTATTGTAATGTCCCCACCTCCGTCCAACATCTAATTTCCCTGAACTTTGGCTTTCAAGATTCCTCCCTAGGTCTCCAATATCTTGGGGTCAAATTGACCACACACCTTTCTTCCATTTATGCTACCAACTACCCACCTTTGAACTGCTCTATTAAGGTTGATTTGAAGAAGTTGAACTTGCCGCATATTTCCTGGGTAGGAAGGGTGAACACAATAAAAATGGTAGTTCTCCCTTGCTTCTTGCATTTGTTCTGCTCGCTTCCTGTCCCCAAGAGGGTCTTACAATCCTTGCAGAAGGAGGTGTTTGCTTACATTTGGGCTAACAAATGCCGTAACAGGACCATTATGCATTACCACAAGAGAGTGGGTGGCCTTTTGGTCCCTCATATTAACAGGACCATTAATGCTTACCATAAGCGAGTGGGTGCCCTGCTCTTATGTGGTCCTCCTGTCCTTTCACTTCTCTACTGCTCTCATCGGCCCAGGTTACTCTACATGCTCTGTCCCCGTGGTGTCTAGTCCGCTTTAAGTTCTCTCTGCAGTCTCCTGTTTCTCCCCTTCTGCCTTTTCTCTCTAACCCCCTTTTTGCTTTGGATCTTTCTCCTGGTACTTTCAGTTGGTGGATGGAGACAAAACTTACCAACTATATTATCTGTTGGTGGGCAAGAAGCTGATCTCCCTGGAATTGTTGCACACCCACCACTCTTTGCCAGCAGGGGAAACTTACAGGGCCCATCAAATAGTGTCTTATTACTCCTCTCATGGTTCCAAGGGTTTTGCGGTCAAACCGACTTTGAGGCCTTTGTTTTAGAAAGCCCTGCTCCGCAGGGCTTGATAACCATTCTTTTTGCACATATAAATGCACCCCCCGGGAGACAAGAAATAAACATTTTTGGAGGCATGGGAGGGTGGCATGCATACAACTATCTCTTCCCCAGTAGCGGAAGTATTGCACTGCTGTGAGTAAGAGAAGTTGGCAGGTCTCCTTAACGGAGACTTCTCTCAAGGTGCTTCACCGAGTCTATATGGTTCCTGCTAGGTTACATGCCCTCTTTCCCCAGATCTCACCACTTTGCTTTCGGGGCTGTGCTATGCGTGACACCATGTATCATGTCTGGTGGAGCTGCCCAATGGTGGTTGACCTGTGGAAACCGGTGTTGGGACATTTTGGTTGAAATTCTAGAGTGTTGTGTGCCTTGGACTCCCCCATTCTGTCTTCCAACCCATAAATCCGGTAGGATGCCTTTCCAAAAGTTTAGATTAGCACAATTTATTCTACTGGCAACTCGTATTTATATAGCTTCCCAATGGAATAAACCCACCCTGGTGTTGGCACGGGTCATAGACAGGGTCAATTTGATTCTATTGAAGGAGAAATAAGCTGCTATTCGAGATTACTCAGTGGATCGTTTTTCTGTATTGTGGACCGCTTGGATGTCTTCTTCCCATTGCCCTCTACTTCAGCATTGTATTGTCTCTCCACTAGTAAAGCGCTGGTTCTTTCATGGTGATCGGTGGCTGTCTATCTCACATAGATGGGCGTGATAGTACCTGTACTATAGACATATATATCGTCCATAATATAGCAGAGAAGCGAGCGGGTCTATACATCGCTCGCCTCTCTGCACTATACTCCAGCCACTGATGTCAACAGAAATTCATATTTCCCACCCAGAGCTGTGATTGGCCGGATGGTTGCAGCCAATCACAGCTCTGAGGAAAAGATGAATGAATGAGTGGCCGGCCCGGAGTATAGTGCAGAGCAGGGATGTGAGCGATGTATACAGCCACTCCATCTCTGCTATATACAGCCGCTCCATCTCTGCTATTGACAGGACCATCACATCGGGTGTCAGTAGTGACATACACTGTGATGTGTCCTTAAGCAGGCACTACTACTCCCAACATGGAGCACACTCTGCTCCATGCTGGGAGCTGTAGTACCTGTATTAATAGACAGATCGCAGCGAGTGTAACTTCTGACACCCGCTTCGATCTGTCTATTAATGCAGGTACTACAGCTCCCAGCATGAGGCAGAGTGTGCTCCATGTTGGAAGTAGTATTACCTGCAGTTATGGAAAGATCACTGCGGGTATCACTCCTGAACCCGCTGTGATGCTCCTGTACAATGTATAGATGCGGCGGCCGCTCTCCTATGGTCCCCTGCACGGCCGTATATATACACATATTCCTATTTTTCACAGAGAGCTGTGATTGGCTGGAACCATCTGGCCAATCACAGCTCTGTGGGAAATATGAATAAGTGTAAATATACGTCAGGGCAGGGGACCATAGAAGAGCGGCCGCCGCATCTATACATTTTACAGAAAGATCGCAGCGGGCGATCTGTCTATTAGTACAGGTAGTACTACTCCCATCATGGAACAGTGTGTTCCATGCTGGGAGTAGTAGTACTAACTAAAAAAAAATGTAAAAATAAAGCAAAAAAGTGGAAAACACACACACAATGCATTTTTATAATTGTCGGCTACATTTTTATTTCCCGGCACACATAAATTGATCCCTGTTTAAAAAGTAATATATATTTTTTTTTCAATAATATACATTTCGTTAGATACAATTTTTTCCTTCACTACTGTATATTATATTTATCTACATCACTTTTTTGGATCACAAAAGTCCAAAAAAGATTAAAAAACACCTGCAAAAACGCCAAAGTTAAAATCCACATGGCGTTTTTCTTGGCGTTTTCTCACTCCCATAGACTTCTATTGGAGCAAAACACCACGATTTTGACAAAAAAACGCCGGTTTGAGGGAACTTCAGCGTTTTTTTCAAAACGCCAAAGAGTGGAAAAAAAACACAGAAAAAGTGAAAAAACGCCAAAAGGATTAAAAAAACGCCAAAGTGAAAAAACGCAAAGTGGAATTCGAAATTTGCAATTTCTCATTGACTTACAGCTAACATTTGGAAGCAGAATTGGCGTTTTTCTTTGCGTTTTGCAAAAAAAAAACAAGTGGAAGCCTAGCCTAATGGTTTGATTGTTAAAAAGAACAAGACTACATCCGTCAATAGAAGGATAGCACTGATCAACAAACATATATGTTGTTTTTTTTTTCAGACATTCATTAAAAATAAGTTATTTTGCTAACAAGAAGTGTCTTTCTTTAACTGGATCAATACAAGTAATCAGGACATTCTGATACCAGATCAGTCGTACCATGGGTCGTGCTGACAGATCTATCCCCTCTATTAATGCAACTCATCACTCAAATGAAAATAGCCTGAAAAATGTTCTCAGTGCCCCAGATCTAGTTAAAATGTACATAAAGTACCATATCTTATACTCCCATTAACTAATAATATCATAGCGGATAACAGATTTCCAGTACTGCCATCCTATGGGAAATCAATCACTAATTAAAAGTCACTTAGTAAAATAGGGCTTTTCATTTTTTTTCTTCAAGAGAAACGGCAGCAGATAGAAAATATTCCAACCACCCCTTAACCTTGATAACATGATAGCAGAGTTTGCCCATTTTACACTAAATCATTTTTTTAAAATGTTTTTTGTTTAAATTATTATTACCGCTATGCCTCCCTATCATTACCCTTGCTACCAATATCAAAATGGTAGACAGATGCTAGACTCTAAGAGCAAGTTAAAGGGGTGCTCCACTGCCCCAGCGTTCGGAACTGTTACGCCGAGCGCTCCGGGTTCCCGCTCTTCCCCGGAGCGCTCGCTACACTCTCGCTCCCGCAGCGCCCCGGTCAGATCCACTGACCGGGTGCGCTGCGATACCGCCTCCAGCCGGGATGCGATTCGCGATGCGGGTGGCGCCCGCTCGCAATGCGCACCCCGGCTCCCGTACCTGACTCGCTCTCCGTCGGTCCTGTCCCGGCGCGCGCGGCCCCGCTCCCTAGGGCGCGCGCGCGCCGGGTCTCTGCGATTTAAAGGGCCACTGCGCCGCTGATTGGCGCAGTGGTTCTAATCAGTGTGTTCACCTGTGCACTCCCTATGTATACCTCACTTCCCCTGCACTCCCTCGCCGGAACTTGTTGCCATTGTGCCAGTGAAAGCGTTCCCTTGTGAGTTCCTAGCCTGTGTTCCAGACCTCCTGCCGTTGCCCCTGACTACGATCCTTGCTGCCTGCCCCGACCTTCTGCTACGTCCGACCTTGCTTCTGTCTACTCCCTTGTACCGCGCCTATCTTCAGCAGCCAGAGAGGTTGAGCCGTTGCTTCCTATAGACTTGCGTTGAGAAGGCGTGCCCATGATGTCACAACCCCCGCACCCAGCTTTTGGAACAAAATGTTCCGAACACTGGGGAAGTGGAGCACCCCTTTAACTTGCTCTTAGAGCCTAGAATCTGTCTACCATTTTGATACTGGTGGCAAGGGTAATGATAGGGTGGCATAGTGGTAATAATAATTTAAACAAAAAACATTTTTAAAAAAACAACGGTATAGTGTAAACTTGCTCTTAGAGCCTAGCATCTGTCTACCATTTTGATACTGGAACCAATACCTATAGACTACATATCCCATGATAAATTGCTTATATAGGTGTCGCATATATAGGCTTGACCAGGTCACACCTAGTAGGAGCTATGGATATATTACCACCTAAGGCACAGGAGAGGACGTCACTGTGCCTGTGCAGCAGCATGAATGTCATATGTCAATTCCAATCCAGGAGTAGACACTGGGGGATAACTATTGGGGGTGGAGAGGGCGCGGTTGCACCTGGGCACAGGAGCCTAAGGGGTCCATAAGGTCTCTCTTTCGTATATAGAGACCAGCACTATAATTATAGAAAAATTGCTGGGCCCTCTAACCGGTTTTGCATTGGCGCCCGGCATCTTCATGTTACGCCACAGATCAGACATGATGTATTATTATATCATGTTGACATGCTTTGTTCACTTGCTTTGGGCCTGCTATCCTTGCCAGACCTACAGAGTGATGGAGGCAAAGTGCACATGTCTAATCATGACTCCAATTGTCCCTATTCTCGTGATCAGTGGGGTTCGCAGTGTTTGGACCCCCATCAATCAGACGGGATCATGAGAACAGGGTCCCAAGCATGTAGATTGCTGCTCTACTTACTGGCTATGGATCTGATACCTCTGTCAGTCTGGTGACTAAAGTGGCAGCGCTCATGATCAACCACAGCTCTGTTCACCCCCATTCTCATAATTAGTGGGGTCTCAGAGTTTGGACCCCCACCGATCAGATACTTATCATTTATACTGTGAATAGGTGATACATTGTGATCTTCGGATAAACCCTTTAAAGTGTACCTGTCATCAACAAAAACTTTTTATATAATGTAGATAATACCATTATATAAATATTTGTAATATACATTGGTTAAAAAATGTGTATATTTTTGTCCCTGCAGCTATTGTCCATGTGTGTCTATGAGGAGTCCAAATACAGGAAGAGAGGGTGGATAAGCAGGAATCGGTAAAAAGCAGGGATCTGTACACTGAGGCTCTATAACATGTTCCTGGCTTATACATCAGGATGATTGACAAGCCAGGAGTCTGCACAGAGCCCTGCTTGTCCTGCCCTCACTTCCTGTTTTTGGACTCATCATAGAGACACACAGACAATAACTGCAAGGACAGCATTTTTTTTCACCCATAAATATACACAATTTTTAATCAATGTATATTACAAATATACATATAATGGTATTATGTACATTAAATAAAAAGTTTGTTGATGACAGGTCCACTTTAAGGAAGTTTTAGTGGTAACAGCAGAATACACTCATTTTGCATATTTTAGTACTGAGAAACTAAAGCAATGACATCAGGAACCATGAAGTGAGGATGGAAAACTATGATATTCAGCTAGTTATGAGCTTTCTATCAGATTAAACACATTTCAGAGCAGGTATTTGATCTGATAAGCTGGTCCATAGGAAGCTATATATGTTTCGGTAGCTGTCTAGGGTAAGGGACTACTATAGGGCTGCACAAAAGAGGGGGACCAGCCCTGGTTGCCCCGTTTCCTTTGCTACTGGTAAAAGGCAAGGGGCTACTATGAAGCCTTTAGGCTAAGTTCCTACTTGTTTTTTTGTCCTGCGTTTTTTGGGTTGACAAAAAACGCCTGAAAAAAACACAGTTTTTTCTAGAGTTTTTCCATTTGTGTGGAAATTGCACCTTGGCAGTTTTTTTTGGTACCCAAAATTTGTTGGGTACCAAAAAAAAAAAAAAAGGATGCAGTAGTGATGGTAAAAATTGTATTTACGAAATGTATTTAAAAAATTTTAATAATTTTTTAATAACGTGAGTGTTTCACTTATTTTTCAATTTTTTTTAGGTGGTACTACTACTCCCAGCATGGGACAAACTGTTCCATGATGGGAGTAGTAGTACCTGTACTAATAGACATATTGCCCCGGGTGTCCGTCGTGACACCCAATGCGATCGTCCATAATATAGCAGAGATGTGGAGCGGCTCTATACAGCGCTCGCATCTCTGCTCTGTACTCCGGCCAGTGATGTGAATAGAACATCATTCATATTTTCCACCCTGAGTGGTGATTGGCCGGATGGTTGCAGCCAATCACCGTTCTCAGAGGGAAATATGAATGAGTGGAAATATGAGTGAGTGGCCGGCCAGAGTATAGTGCAGAGATGCAAGCGCAGGAGAAAGCCGCTCCATCTCTGCAATAGATATGTCGATCGCATCGGGTGTCAGTAGTGATACCCGCTGTGATCTGTTCTTACCTGCAGGTACTACTACTCCCAACATGGAGCACACACTGCTCCATGCTGGGAGCTGTGGTATCTGCATTAATAGACAGATCGTAGTGAGTGTAACTTCTGACACCTGCTGCGATCTGTCTATTAATACAGGTACAACAGCTCCCAGCATGGAGCAGAGTGTTGCGAATGTCACTCCTGACACCCCCTGTGATCCTCCTGTATAATGTATAGATGCGGGCAGCCGCTCTTCTATGGTCCCCTGCATTGATGTATATATATACACCTATTCATATTTCCCACAGAGAGCTGTGATCGGCTAGAACCATCTGGCCAATCACAGCTCTCTGCGGGAAATATGCATGGGTGTATATATACGGCAGTGCAGGGGACCATAGAAGAGCGTCTGGCCGCATTTATAAATTATACAGGAGGATCGCATTGGGCGATCTGTCAGTCAGTACAGGTACTACTACTCCCATCATGGAACAGTGTGTTCCATGCTGGGAGTAGTAGTACTACCTAAAAAAAATGTAAGGGAAAAAAGAAAAAAAAAGTGAAAAACACACACACACACTACATTTTTATTATTGTCAGCTATATTTTTAGGTCATTCCCCCCCCCCCCCACCCACATAAATTGAACCCTGTTTTAAAAATTGATAAAAATCGAGTTATAAAAAGATACATTTCGTTAGACACAATTTTTTCCTTCACTACTGTATCTTTTTTATTTTTATTTTTTATGTACCCTACAAAGTTTTATTAAAAAAGGTAATCTCCATCACTTTTTTGGATCATAAAGTCCAAAAAAGAATAAAAAACACCTGCAAAAACGCCAAAGTTAAAACCCACATATCATTTTTCTTGGCGTTTTTTCACTCCCATAGACTTCTATGGGAGAAAAAAGCCACGATTTTGACAAAAAAAATCTCCAGTGGCTCAACATGCTGCTATTTTGGAAAACCGCCAAGGAGCTGAAAAACGCCAAAAAAGAGTGAAAAAACGCCAAAGTGAAAAACGCCAAGTGGAGTAAGAATTTAGCGATTTCTCATTGATTTACAGCTAACATCTGGCAGCAGCGTTTTTTGGCCGAAAAAAAAGGCATGTGGCAGAATTGGCATTTAAAAAAAAAAAAAAAAACAAGTAGAAACTTAGCCTTACAGAGTGGGACACCATTGCTGAAGGGGATAGGGGATAAGATGCCTGATTGTGGGGGTCCCACCGCTGGGGACCCCCATGATCTTCCACGCCGCACCCCGTTAGAATCAGCCCCCGGAGCATGTTCCGGGGGCTGATTATAACGGGGTGCGACGTGGAAGATCAGGGGGGCCCCCAGTAGTCTGTTACCAAGGAGATAAATCTTCTTTATTTCACATATCCCCAGGACCCTTCTGAGACATTTCCATACCTATGTGCGATATTAGTATCTCATATATGCTGTCCTATACAATGTGTCTCTAATAAAAATGGATTTTAGCTCTGGGTATAAATAGCTGTGATTACAGAAAACGAGGAATAATCCTTCTTAGGCTGCATTCACACTTCGTTTTTACATTACGGGTGCCGAATCCGGCTGGGGGAGGGGCAAACAGGGCTCTCCCGTACCCCAGCCGGACAAGCGCTGAAATCCATTTACTTTAATGAGCCGACCGGAGTCAAACGGTGACTCCGGTCGGCTCATTTTTGAACCGTAAGTGGTTTCTAAAATCGGGTCAAAAATGAGCCGACCTGAGTCACCGTTCGACTCCGGTCGGCTCATTAAAGTAAATGGATTTCAGTGCTGGTCCGGCTGGGGAAGCCCGGTTTGCCCATCCCCCAGCCGGATTCGGCACCCGTAATGTAAAAACGAAGTATGAATGCAGCCTTACTCTTCCTTTTGGATGTTAATAGCTTCTGTTATGATGACTTCAAATTCTATATCATGTTTATGGGATAATGCCGTGTATGGAGCATTTCACATGCAGACGCACTTGTGGAACTGATTTACAGTTTTGACAATAGCGCAGCGCGAGTACGCACAGAGCACCCCTACAGAGATTTTCTGTCTCTTGGCTTTCCGCCATCTGCTTTGATACTTCGTTGAACGCTTATCGCTTACTTTCAGATTCGCTCCGGCGCCGTCCCCCCGGTGCAGCCTGCGATATTTGTGTGATGTTGTCTTAATTAGTTTATGATTTATAGACATATGTTACTTCCTGTTATAATTAACTGCAAATAAAACGCTGCTTGCGAATGGCAGTACGAAGAGAAGATTTCTCCAAGGAGTCTTATGAAATGAACACTTCAGAAAATGATGTCATTATTTTTTATTTCAAACGGAAACCATAAGCTTCTTTGAGACGTTTGCCTTTCACCTGTACAAAATGAATATGTCTGTTATCACTGTCAATGCGTGTTTTAAGACTATCTTCACTGATTTTGGCATATGTAAGTCTTAATAGAAAAATCACCATCCAATCATAAGAATGCAAATATGATATGTTAATTCATCTACAGAATGTGCCGTTCTTTATTTGGTTCATTCTAGCAGGCTCCAGAGGCCTAAGAACAACCTTGTATTATATTATATTGTGGAGAAGCATGAAAAGGAGAGAGAGCACACTAAAGGGTTACTCCACCTATAATGGGGATACTGCGTAGTATCAGTGGCCCATAATCAGTCTCCTGCGAGGGTGCACATATGAAAAGTATCAAGTATCGATATCTATAACAACAAAGACACGTACGTGCACTCACCGCTCAACGGAGACAGCTCGGCATGGGCGTCCGGTCCACGAAAGGCTGGATCACAGCATCGGTGCAGGTAGATGGGCGCTTGAAGGCAACGCCGGCTGTTTCACACGTGTATGTTTGCTTCTTCCGGCCTCCTCGAGGCCGGAAGAAGCACACATACACGTGTGAAACAGCCGGCGTGGCCCACGATCGCCCATCTACCTGCACCGATGCTGTGATCCAGCCTTTCGTGGACCGGACTCCCATGCCGAGCTGTCTCCATTGAGCGGTGAGTGCACGTACGTGTCTTTATAATATATTGTATTGACTTTGTGCATGAAAATCATGGCGTGCTTCTAGAACGAGAAAAATGACCACAGATACATTTTTAGGGAATTTTGTCATCAAATCCGTGCCTTGGAGGAACAAATTGTGATGTTAACCCTTGGTTGTGTGATGTGTTCCGATCTGTTTTTATATTCTGATTGTAGTCTTTTGTTATTTTATTTTCCGTACATGACATGATTTCGATTCATCTTTCGAATCTTCTATTCTGAGCTGTTTAAATTAGTTTTGAGATATGCTTTACACTAGCCACATGGACAACAGGTACCTGTGGTCTGGAGATGACTCATTGACCTCTATGGGAGAATGTTCTAAGCATGCATTGTGACCTGTGCAGATGTCATTGTGCAGGGATGTGGATTAGGTTAGCTGTGCCCATTGACTTGTCAGTGGTGGAACCTACGTTATATGCTTCTAGCTTTATATGCTTCTAGCTTTTATTGAAAGCCTGAGTATGTGCTCTCTATTACCCAACTGCATTAAAAAGTGCATAGGGTTAGGTTTTATAAGTTCTTTCTAAAAGGGGATGGGTCCCCACAAACCTTTTCTTACCCTCCAGCCCAGAAGGCTCCAGTAAAGGTTGGATGGCCCACTTTCATAGAATCTTAGGGAGAGCCTGGCTTACTACTGGCTTCTTCCCCCTGTGCCCACCGAGGTGTCCTAGTTATGGTTGGCCTCCACAGATGAAGAGCCAGGTTTGCAGGGGGTGAGAGGTCTGATGGTCAAATACATTTACACTGGACTTAAAAAAAACACAGCTCCCCGGTAAGATTTAACAGAATAGGAAACATTAGCCTATTTGAGGCACAGTGTATTTTCAGGCAGTGCTTTATGGAAAAAAATACTGTTCTCAAAAAAGAAGAAAACTATTTCATACTAACCAAACCAGAGTCTCTTTCAAAAAGGAAGAGACGTCCATCTCATCCTTTTGAAGGGCACTCTGGGTTGGCTAGTGTGATATCAGTTTCCTTCTTTCTAGAGAACGGCATTTTGCATATGAACATGCTTAAAGGGGTACTCCACCCCGAAGGATTGAGGATAAGATGTATGATCGTGGGGAACCCCGCGATCTCCTTGCTTAACCCTGCGTTTGTTTAGAGCATCGGGTTCAGCATCGGAGGCTCATGACGTCATGGCCATGCCCCCTCAATGCAAGTTCATGGGAGGGGGCGTGACGGCCGTCACGCCCCCTCCCATAGACTTGCATTGAGGGGGCATGGCCATGACGTCACGAGCGGGGCGTGACTGTGACGTCACGATCCTCCGCCCTGCATCGCCAGTCAACCGGCAGGTAGCGAAGTTCGCTCGGTGCACCAGATGTCTGGGGTGCCGCAGCCGAGATCGCAGGGGTCTCCAGCGACGGGACCCCCCGCGATTAGACATCTTATCTATCTCTCTATGTCTAGGGGCGGAGTACCCCTTTAACATAGAGACCTGACCATTGTCTAATGATAATTCCTTTCAATGAGCCAAAAAACAAAATTTTGATCAACAAATTAAATTACAAAAGACCAACTGTAAAATGATATCTGCTTACATCTGCGCCAATACAGTACAAGAGATAGATAGTTTAATTTATTTTTATTGGAAAAGGCTCTGGTTGCAAACATGAGCATTTCTCTAGCAGTGGTCATAAAAAAATCTAAAAAAAACATGTATTGATGGTTGTAGAAATATCCAGCCAAAAAGGACTTTTTGTAACAACCTTTTAAAAGGATGAAATATACTGACACACATAGCTAAGACCTGTCTAGCTTGATGGCTTCCATATTGCAGTCGTTTCGCTCAATAGCTTCCTTATTGCAGCATCTCGGGAAATCCTTGAGTCATGCCCTGTGCTTCCGAACATCCTATTATGTGGGACAGTGACTTTTGGGAATTATTATGTGTAAGTTTTCATGGCAGCCTTACCAGCCAATCCATGTATTCAACTGGTGAAGAAGCCTTGAAGCCGATGGTCTGGTCGGTCAATATAATCTTATTATGTTCAATAAAAACCCAGTCCCTTTCCCCGAGCTGCCATTTTACCGTCATTGATATTGAGTATTACAGTTCCTCTTTCCTCTTCAAGATCAGTTTCCTCACCAGATCCACAACATGAGGTTTAACCTCTTCCACCGACACAGTAGGACCCCATGCATTCACCACTTTACCGTCAGGTCCCACAAGATATTTCCAGAAGTTCCAATCGGGCTCTGTGCCAAAGGATTCTGACAAAATGGAAAAAAGTGCAAATATATAGATAAGACTAAAGAATGATGATTACATGCAACTGAGACAGTCCACACAGCCTGATGTAGGATAGAAGAGTTGGACTACCAACAGCATTTATCACCAATTCACAGAATAGGTGATAAATGTGAGATCGCCCGGGGTCTGACCACTGGGACCCCCAGCAATCTCAAGATCGGAGATCCCCGACTGCCCCTTGTGAATGGAGCGGTAGTGGTCTTGTGTGGCCACTGCTTGCAATATCCAAGCACAATCTCTGTTGTAGTAGAGTAGTGGCTACGCACGCACACTACCACTCCATTTTCCATGGCCACTGTGCTTGAGATCACTGAAGCAGTGTGATACCTGCAGTTAGTGGGCCAACCCCATTAAAGGAGAATTCCAGAATATAAAAATTGTCCCCCATAGTGCCGGCAGTAAAAAAATAAAGATGTACATACCTTCCTCAGCTCCCCCGGGTCCTCCGGTAACCGGCTCCGGTCTCCGCCGCGATCCTCTTCCTGGTTGCTGGTGGTCGGCGAGTCATACTGCACTCAGCCAATCACCAGCCGCAGTGAAGTCCCGACTCGGCCGGTGATAGGCAGAGCGGCAGTGTGAGAACGCTTCAAGACACAAAATTCTTCACTACACTGGCACCTGCTGCCGAGGACGAAAACGTCACACTGCCGCTCAGCCTATCGAGTCGGGACTTCACTGCGGCCGGTGATTGGCTGAGTGCAGCATGACTCGCTGACCACCAGCAACCAGGAAGAGGATCGCGGAGGAGACCGGAGCCGGTTACCGGAGGCCCCGGGGGAGCGGAGGAAGGTATGTACATCTTTATTTTTTTACTGCCGGCAGTATGGGGGAAAAATTTTATATTCTGGAGTTCTCCTTTAAGGTGATTGTGTGGTTACTGCTGCTGTGCCCATCGGATCACCAGAAGCACAGCTGGAGTACTTAGCTCTGCTTCTCCCATGAAAGAAAATGTTAAAGGGGTGCTCCGCTGTTTCTGAATGCTTAGAGCGAGCGCCTAGTGATGTCACTGCCCCGCCCCCTAGTGGCGTCACACCCCGCCCCCTCAATGCAAGTCTATGGGAGGGGGCGTGACGCCCCCTCCCATAGACTTGCATTGAGGGGGCAGGGCGTGACGTCACGAGGGGGAGGGGGCGTGATGTCATGAGCCCGCGGGGCCGGCTCTAAGCGTTCGGAACATTTTGTTCCGAATGCTGAGCAGCGGAGTACCCCTTTAATCTCATTAGTTAATCTCTTCAATAATTTCTGGTCTACATTTAGTTCCGAACGCCGGGAGCGGGCTTCGGGGGTCGCCACGCCCTGTCGTGATGTCACGCTTCGCCCCTTGTGACATCACGCCCCGCCTCCTCAATGCAAGTCTATGAGAAGGGGCCATCACGCCCCCTCCCGTAGACTTAAATTGAGGGGGCTAGACGTGACATCAACAGGGGGCAGGGGCAGGGGCGTGACGTCTTGAGGTGCTGGCTGGCTCTAAGCGTTCGGAACATTTTGTTCCGAACGCAGAGCAGCGGAGTACTCCTTTAATCTAATTTGTTAACCCCTTCAATGATTTCTGGTCTACAGCTACAAGTCCATAAAGCTGGGCTTAATATAGTGACAGCCTGGGACCTGATGAAGGTCCCCAGGGCTGACTCTTGGAGGTGGCATGGTGGCTCAATGGTTGGCACTGTTGTCTTGCAGTGTTAGGATCACTGAGGACATATCTATGCTATAAATGTCTCATTTTTAGGGGTCTGAATTTCAAACCACTGGATTTTTAGATTTTTTCCCTCTCAATACAGAACACAACATCTTACAAAGTCTTGTGTCCTGAATTTTAAAAAGTTCTATTCAAGCGTCCCTTGTGAATGGTGAACTAGTGTGCCTCCTTCACCACTATTCTATTTACTGTTAAAGGAGATCGCATTCAGACTATTGTTAGTGGTATGTGTATGTTAGGGCTTAAAGGAGTATTCCGGTGAAAACCAATTTTTTTCATATCAACTGGCTTCTATTTAAAAATCTTATTCCTACCAGTACTTATCAGCTGCTGAAGTTGAGTTGTTCTTTTCTGTCTGACAACAGTGCTCTCTGCTGACACCTCTGTCTGTCTCAGGAACTGCCCAGAGCAGGAGAGGTTTGCTATAGGGATTTGCTCCTGCTCTGGACAGTTCCTGAGACAGATGTGTCAGCAGAGAGCACTGTTGTCAGACATAAAATAACAACTCAACTTCAGCAGCTGATAAGTACTGGTAGGATTAAGATTTTTTTTAAATATAAGTCATTTACAAATCTGTTTAACTTTCTGGAGCCAGTTGATAGGAAAAAAAATAGTTTTTCCCGGAATACCCCTTTAAACACCATATGGAGAATTTACCAAAGCTTTCACAGAAAAAGTTATGTAAGGCCCCTTTCACACTTCTGTTATCACCCTGTAAATGTTCTTGTTATCATTTTCCGTTGTAAAATCCTGAAAAGGGCCGTCAAAGAATCCTATTCATGTCAATGGGATTTTTTGAGCATCTGTTGTCACCAGTTATAGCCCGTTCTGAATGACCTGCGTTATTTTGAAGGGACAAAAAACCGATGCATGCAAAAACTTTTCTCCCATCAAAAATAACGGTCAAATAACGGACATTAGAATTTTAACATTGAACTGTATGGATGACGGATGAGCACAAATGACCATCTGTTAGTACCCGTTATTTGTATATTCCATTATGACCCGTTATTGCTACTGAGCATGCTCAGTAAAGCCTCTCAACCAGGAAGTCAAAAAAGGGTTAAAATTAGGGGACAATAACGGATCACAATGGATAAAATAATGGATCGGATGGCCTTTGTCTGTTATTTAAATGGATATTCTGTTACAATTACAGACATTGGCCATCCGTTATGATCCCTTGTGATCAGTTATCTGATCCGGTAATTCATGATCCGATGAATTGATGATTGATGAATAACGGGTGAAGAACAGGCAGGATCATGACGGCAGTGTGAAAGTAGTCTAAGAAAGTCAAACTTTTTCTGAAAAACATTGTTGCTCAAATGAGCAGCTTAATTTGTGGCAATTCATGGGCAGGACATAAAACCCATTCATAGGTTCCCCTCTGCCCCCTATTTCTAGGGGTTACTTGCGCTGTACTTTTAGTAGGGAACACAGGATATGATCACAGATCTTGGGGTACTTTGACCTAAAATGTTTGAGAAAGAGTACTTTGCGTAGAAACACGGCTCCAGGTCACGAGTACTAAGGGGAAAAAAACAAAGGGCTGCATGAATCTTGTTTGAATAGAAGATCTTATAGGGAAAAGCATATAAAGAAAAAGCATGGCATCTACTCCAATGTATGAAGAATAGAACTGCGCATGTCAGGGTAAAATAACACCCTGCTGTTCCAAGAGTTGAAAAAAAAACGTGTAAACAACTCCCTATATGTGATATTCCTGTACCTTTGTGAATGCGATGTGGTGTCCCGCTACTGGACTCGGTCCCGTACCTTTGGTTGTAAGTCCCCATAGTCAGAGTTCCTCATGCTGATAGGGCTCTCCTGGTGGGATAACCCCTAGTCGCCTCCTAGTGTTCTTGAAATTGTATATATTTAATATATTATAATGTAGTGTGAGTAATGTACAGGACGTTAGGTCACGTGATCAGTGATATTTGTGTTGTATTAGAGGTCATGTGACTAGGTCACATGTTATATCCACAATCCTTTGTACTAGGACTGACAGGTTTGGGGAACCAATAAGCTTTGAGCCTGCTCCTTCAGATATAAGGGCGCTGTATCCAATGATCGCTGTCTTTCCTCCGGGATATGACAGTGAGCGGAGCTCTGTGTAATTCTACAAGCAGACTAGGCCTGAAGCCTACCATTTTCAGCTGCATACTGAACCGTGAGTTTATCCAACTCCATCCTAAAATCCTACGTGACTACTGAACCTAAAACATACCCCTAAATTCAGTGGAACAGCATAAAGCGAGGATTCAAAACTTATTCCCTACAAGGTCCCAGCCAACCTATGAGGAGCCTAAATTCCGGTCCTCTTGTAAAGACATTTTTTTATTGCATCCTGCATAAAATCTGCAGTAAAGTTATTTCAAGTTCAATACAATTCCGGCTGTGGACAATTCTTTATTCCTCCCTATCGTTCCTGGGACGGGTGGCGGTAGGACATATATATACATTGAGGAAACCTGCACCCCGGCGTCACAACAATTAAGGGTTAATCCTATACCCAGCAACACTACCCTGCAACAACCCTGTTCACCCCTCATCTCAAGTCACCACAGTGATATGGAAGAACTGGGGTGTCTGGCCATGTTTACAGAGTGGCAATGACAATGTATTTCTGAGCGGATTCCGCAGAAACAATTGACATTCTGCTGCTAAAATTCCACAATATGAACAGTGGAGCAGAATCCTACTGAAAACAAAGGGACTCTGAATGTTTCCACCGGATTCCGCCATTTAAACACGGCCTTAGAGTTACCTATATGCACAAATGAGATTATGGGTGGAGTTCCCCACTTTAAATGGGTACTCCGCTGGAAAACATTTTTATTTAAATCAACTGGTGCCAGAAAGTTATACAGATTTGTGAATTACCTCTATTAAAAAATCTTAATCCTTCCAGTACTTATCAACTGCTGTATGCTCCACAGGAAGTTATTTTCTTTTTGAATTTCTTTTCTGTCTGAACACAGTGCTCTCTCTGCTGACATCTCTGTTCATGTCAGGAACTGCCCAGAGCAGGACCAAATCCGCAAAGCAAACCTATCCTGCTCTGGACCGTGCCTGACATGGACAGAGGTGTCAGCAGAGAGCAATGTGGTCAGACAGAAAGGAAATTCAAAAAGAAAAGAATTTCCTGTGGAGCATAAATGGTACATGATGAATGAATTGAATGGAACTGTGCTTCACTTTTGATAATGAAAGATTTTATTTCTAAAATATTAATAATAATAATAATAATAGTAATAACAACCTCCGTACACAGGGCCCTTGTGGGGAGGTAATATATAATAAAATAGACGGAATAATGAACAATAATGTTTAAAATACAAATATAACCGCTATATTCCGCTAATCCGACATTGGTTGCACCGGCATAGTTCACGTCTTGTGCTGTATTAATTGTAGTCCGTATCAATGTATGATATAAAGGTTAAACAATAGTAGATTGACCCCTGGACCCCATAATGGGGATTAGGGTCCCAGTGGCCAGACCACCAAACCCAGAACCATTTTAGACAATAAACCCCTAACCTGTGGGTAGGGGGTGTTTTTTAATAGCCGGATAAGCCCTTAAATTTATTGATCAACCAATGAGCAGCCTGGATCCACCACCAGTAGACACATACTAACCTGTCAAATATTTAAAGGCAGCATTGGCCCCGGTTCCGGTCACCGCTATCTTGCTGAACAAGGGGAAGGTAACACCGTAACTCTTCTTCACAAAAGAATCAATTTCCCGTTCGCTGTTTGGCTCCTGGTGCCCAAACTGGTTACAAGGGAAGCCCAAGACATTGAAGTGGTAAGGTCCTAGGTCCCGCTGTAGCTTCTGTAGCGCCTTGTAGTGGCCATCGGTATAGCCGCACTGACTGGCCACATTTACAACCAATGTCACCTGCCGAGATTGAGCAGAGGGGCATTAAGATGGTACAATAGTAAAGTGACTGTATATGACAATGTTTTCAAGAGGTGTGCCTCCAGCTGTTGCAAAACTACAACCCCCGGCATGCTGGGAGTTGTAGTTTTGCAACAGCAGAAGACAACCGGGTTGATAAACACTAGTATATATTAACAACGATAATCTCAATATTAATGATGCATGTTGGAATGTGCAGCTTTAAAGGGGTTATCCAACAAACTGAATAAAAAAATAAATAAACCTCAGATCAGCATTGGACATTAACCTTGCATCTATTATTATGCTGTGACCTTGTTATCTCCTGTACGTAGGTCTAAGAAACCTTTTTGCCCTCCTGCTTGTTCCCTTCCCTGCACGTTGTCTATAAACTACAGGTCCCAGCATTCTTTGCTGCCGCTCTGTGCTCACTTCCTCCTAACTGCCGTTTTCTGCCCCAGTCACCTGACCAGCCCCAGCACTCGGAATGTTACTAAGCAACCATTCCCATCCTGCTTTTATCTGCTGTACTATATAGCAATGATTCACAAAATGGGGGCCTCCATCTGTTGCAAAACTACAACTCCCATCATTCCCAAAAAGTCAAAGTCCATCTGTGCATGCGTGGAGTTGAAGTTTTAAAGTTTTCCAACAGCTGAAGGCACCCTTTTTGGGAAACACTGCTACATAGTTTAAATAGATAGATAGAGATATACGGTATTTTTCGCCGTATAAGTCGCACTTTTTCTTCCCCAAAACTGGGGGGGGCGGGGGGGGGGGGGAGTTTGTGCATCTTATACGGCAAATACACATTAAAACCCTGTCCTATCGCGGCCGTCCCTGCGGCCATCATCGGCCGGGACCCGCAGCTAATAAAGGACATCACCGATCGCGGTGATGCCCTGTATTAACCCTTCAGACGTGGCGAAGCCGCGTCTGAAGCGAAAGTGACACTAACCCGGCTGCTCAGTAGGGCTGTTTGGGACTGCCGCGGTGAAATCGCAACGTCCCGAACAGCTTACAGGACACCGGGTGGGACCTTACCTGCCTCCTCGGTGTCTGCTCCGTGCCGGGATCCCCTGCATGGCGGCGCTCTCCTTCGTCGTCATCACGGAGCGAGGATACCGGGCAGCAGAGACGTTCAGGAGCGACGGGGACACCCTGGGGACGCGGCGACAGCGATGGAGGGCGACATCCAGGGCAGCGATGACGGGTCCGGAGCGGCGGGGACACGTGAGTATTACCTCCTATAACAGTGGTCTTCAACCTGCGGACCTCCAGATATTGCAAAACTACAACTCCTGGCATGCCCGGACAGCCAACGGCTGTCCGGGCATGCTGGGAGTTGTAGTTTTGCAACATCTGGAGGTCCGCAGGTTGAAGATCACAGTCCTATACTTTACATTTTATTTGGTTCAGAATATTTTTTTTCTAGATTTTCATCCTTTAAAGGGTACCTCTCATCAAAAAAACTTTTGATATATTATAGATTATTGTATGCAGAATAACTTTACAATTGCATGTTATTAAAAAATATGCTTCTTTCTATTTAATTTTCCAATTTGAAGAAATGACCACTAGGGGTCTCCCTACCAGTCCTGGCAGCAAGCATTTCAGACTCATGCTGGAGTCCTAAAGACTACGAGCTGCCAGTCTGCTTTGTTCACAAAGGAGAACACTCAGAGCTGCCAGCCTGCTTTGTTCACAGCCTGTTTGGCTGTGAACAAAGCAGGCTGTCAGCTCTGAGTGTTTAGGACTCCAGCATGAGTCAGAAATGCTTGCTGACAGGACTGATCAGGAAAAATACAATAGAAAGAAGCATATTTTTCATTAACATGCTATTGGAAAGTTATTCAACATTCATTAATCTAAAATATATCAAAAGTTTATTTGATGAGAGGTACCCTTTAAAATTGGGTGCGTCTTATATGCCGGAGCTTCTTATATGGGGAAAAATACGGTATCTCCCCAATAAAGCTCTTCTAAAACATATCTATCTATCTATAGGTTGCAAACAGGCGTACAAACAGCACAACCGAAGTACAGGAATGACGGTGCCAGCAGTCCAGAATTAGCCTTGGTCCAGGTCCACTAGATACAAAGAGCAAAAGGATTGGATTGCAGCACTCCAGACAAAAGGATTAGGGTGAAAAACTCTTTAGTTTATTCCATCCAAAGCGCAATGTTTCGGTTGCCCAATGCAACCGTTTTCAAGTTTTTCATTTTCATCTTGAAAATGGTTGCATTAGGCAACCATAACGTTGCGCTTTGGATGGAATAAACTAAAGATTTTTTTCACCCAAATCCTTTTGTCTGGAGTGCTGCAATCCAATCCTTTTGCTCTTTATATATATAGGTTGTATATGTATATTACATAAACACATATATTTGAATAAAAATACATATACACACCTATGTATTTTTTTTTTCATACAAGTAACTGTGCGTATTAGATATCTTTCATATATACATATAAAAATATGTTTTATATATTATATATAACCAGTTTTTCCCAACCTGGGTGCCTCCAGCTGTTGCAAAACTAAAACTCCCAGCATACGTAGGCAACCAGAGGCTGTTCAGGCATGCTGGGAATTGTAGTTTTGCAACATCTGGAGGGCCACAGCTTGGAAACCACTGTGCAATGGTCTACAACAGTGGTCTTCAGCTGTTGGCTGTCCGGGCATGCTGGGAGTTGTAGTTTTGCAACATCTGGAGGTCCGCAGGTTGAAGACCACTGGTCTACAATTACAACTCCCAGCATGCCTCCCACATGTTGCCGTACTACAACTCCCAGCATGCCTGAACAGTGTGGACATGCTGGGAGTTGTAGTATTGCAACATCTGGAGGGCAAAAGTATGGTGACCACTGCACAGTGGTTTCAAAATCGTGCACTTCCATCTGTTGCATAAATAAAACTCTCAGCTTACCCTTTAGCTGTCAGTGCATACCGGGAGTTGTAGTTTTGCATCATCAGGAGGGCAACAGTTTGGAGACCACTATGTAATGGTCTACAAACTGTGCCCCTACAGATCTTGCAAAACTACAATTCCAAGCATGCCCAGACAGTCCAGGCTTACTTGGAGTTGTAGCTCTGCAACATCTCACCCATTTGGATGTTGCCAAACAACAAATCCCAGCATGCCTGTACAGTCTGGGGATGCTGGGAATTGCAGTTTTGCAAGATCTGAAGGGGCACAGTTTGGAGACCACTAGAGTGTGGTTTCCAAAATGAGCCCTTCCAGCTGTTGCATAACTACAACTCTCAGAATGCCCTTCGGCTGTGAGTGCATGCTGGAAGTTGTAGTTTAAAAAAAAAACATTAGGTAGGCAGCAGTTCACCCACATTAGGTAGGCAGCAGTTCCCCCAAATTAGGTAGGCAGCAGTTCACCCACATTAAGGGCATAGTTTCCCCACATTAGGTAGCATAGATTCTGCACATTAGGAGCATAGTTTCCCCAAGTAAGGTAGCATAGATTCCCCACATTAGGTAGCATAGTTTCCCCACATTAGGAGCATAGTTTCCCCACATTAGGTAGCATAGTTTCCCCACATTAGATAGCATATTTTCCCGACATTAGGTAGCATAGTTTCACGACATTAGGTAGCATAGTTTCCCTGCATAAGGTTGCATAGTTTCAATCCCCCCCTCCCCCCCCCCACACACACACACACAGACACACACACAGATACACACACACAGACAAACACACACACAGAAAGGCAAACACACACACAGAGACACACACACACACACACACCTGGCCTACGTCACTGACGTCCAGACCTGGTGAGCGGCTCAGCAGGGGAGCTGTGCCAGCGTTAGCTTCTCCTTTGGACACCAGGTGAGGGCGGCTCCATGTTACTTTTTTAGGACACTGTGTGCACTGTACAGGACCCTGAAGAAGCTCCTGTCCTCTACATAGACAGTGATTACAGCTCCAGCAGATCTTTATTACTTTTATATGTAAGGATTTACTTTATCTGTATTGGTTATCTACTCATTTTCTTTACTCCTCACGTTTTCCTATTTTTGGTGACATTTTGGGGCTTCAGAACCAGTTTCCAGGTTTCCACAGAGTTCTGGTCTCAACATACAATGGATTTAACATACAATGGTCTCAATATACAATGGTCTCAACGTACAATGGTTGTCCTGGAATCGATGAATATTGTAACTTGAGGAACCACTGTATTGTGCTTCAATTGTTCATCATTTCTGAGACGTCTACTTACTTGTATCCAGTATAGACTATCCTCCCTGAACTTGCCTGAACTATTTTACCTACACTGATGTGCACCTTCGAAGAGGTTGTCTAGCCTATTGCTGAACTATCTTTGGGATAGCTCATCACCAATTTAGATCGATGAAGTGCTGCAGCCTCTTCGGGGGTCATTATGGCATGTATGCGCAATGACCATACTATCGAGCTGCACCAATTTAGATGGCCTATCCTGATGATAGATAACCCCTTTAATGGGAATGTGTCAAAAAAAAAAATTACCCATTGTTTAAAGGTTTTTTATGCTAACCACAAAAAAAAAAAAAAAAAGGTTAAGAGCCAGGATGTCGCATGTCACATTACATTACATTATGTAATAGTCTGATGTCATATGATCAGTCATGGCTGTTCCCTCATCTCTCCTTGTGTCACAGTCATTACTGTCCCCTCATCTCTCCCTGAGTGTCACAGTCATTACTGTCCCATCATCTCCTGCTGTGTATCACAGTTTTTGCTGTCCCCTGTGTTAGTCATTAGTGTCCCCCCTCATGTGTCACAGACATTACTGTACCCTTATCTCCCCTGTGGGTCAGTCATTACTGTCGCCTCATCTCCCCCTTGTGTCATAGTTATTACTGTCTCCTCATCTCCCCATGTGTCACAGTCATTGCCGTCCCCTCATCTCCCCCCTGTGTTTTAGTCTTTACTGTCCCCTCATCTGCCCCCAGTGATAAGTATCCTCTCACCTTAAGGGTACATTCACACGTACGCAGATTTGATGCTCAGGATTTTCTGCTGCAGATATCAATGTAAACTAAATGACTGAGCACAGCTTCTAATCTGCAGTTACAAATCCTGCGCATCAAATCTGCGCAGGATCCTGTATGTGTGAACGCACGCTAAAAAAGAAAAAAAAATGCATCTGATGTTTTCAGTTGGCGTTCACCATCTGATGTCTATAGTTGGTGCTCCAGTGTCATGTGACTGCCACGGCAAAACACCAGTGGTGCAGCTGGTGCCTCTGGTGTCCTCTCTGCTCCCTGCTGTGATCCTTTTCCTGCTTCTGGGGCCCAATACGTTACAATGCAGCCCTGTGAATCCTTGGTGGCAGCGATGTCCCACCTCAGCCAGTGGATTAGCTGAACAGCAATGTGACATATTGGCCCCAGGTCTTTTTCACTGAGCATGGGCCCAAAGTGTCACATTGCCGTTCAGCAATTTAGACTGCAGAGTGATGTATTGGGCCCCAGAAGAAGGAAAAGGATCAGATCGGGGACCGATGCAGGACACTGGATGCACTGTGGGAACGCTGGAGGATGGTTTTACCTCTGTTTTATGGATGTGGTTAGGGAATAACATTTTGATATAAGAATTAGCCCTATAAGGCTGTATAATAGGTCAGACATTGACTTACAAAGCAGCTCCTTTAGGGGCTATTAAAAACAGTTTTCGTCCTTCTTGTTGTAAACTAATTTGCAGGCAGCAAATTAGAAAAACTGCCACTGTGCCAAAAAACTCCAAAGAGATACGGATTGAAGGTGTTCACACCTACAGTATCATACGCAGATTTGATGCACTAGATTTTATGCTGCAGATTTCAATGTAAACTAAATGACTGAACACAGCATGAAATCCTGCAGGATACAGTACGTATGAACACACCCTAAAGGCAGGGTCACATGGGGCACCCACTGCGAATGCGCCCGCCGACAGCAGTCAGAGAGATACTGCAAAGTGAGCCCCCAGTTGCGGCAAGTAGCTCTGTGTGTCTAAATCCGCCGCTACGAGCGGACAGATGGAGCTACCTGCCGCAGCTGCAGCATGAACTACCCGTCGCATCTGCAGGGTAAAATACGCTGCAGATGCGCCCCGTGTGACCCTGCTTTTAGGGTATGTTTACATATACAGGATCTGCTGCATATTTTTGCTGCATTTTTTTTTCAATTTTGCTACCCAATGAATTTAAAGGAAAACTGTCAGCTATCTTCCCCCGCACTAACCAGGGGTACTGGCTGGTAGTGCGGGGGGCGCTGATCAGTTTGATCCTTGCCGTGCCTGGATTCGCCACGCCGTTCAGCCGTAATCTTCTATTTTCGGTATATTCAAATGCGGTGCTAACTGGCACTCTGACGTCAGAGTGCCAGTTAGCCCAGCCGGTGCCAGTTAGCACCTCATTTGCATATATACCGAAAATAGAAGATTACGGCCGAACGGCGCGGTGAATCCGGGCACGGTAAGGACAAAACTGATCAGCGTCCCCAGCACTACCAGCCAGTACTGCTGGTTAGTGCGAGGGAAGAAAGCTGACAGTTTTCCTTTAAGGGGAAGCAAAATCAGCTGCACAAAATCTGCAGCAGATCTTGATTTTTTTACACATGTGCAGTTGCTTAGGAACAGCTTAACGAGACTGGGAAACATAAAAACAGATGCCATACACACACACATATATATTTATATATTTTTTTAAATAAGGGTATGTTCACACCCTTGAATTGACAAGGAATTAATTCCGTGTCAGTATCCCACTACAATTCCACCTTCAATGAGTCTTATTGACTTGAATGGTCCCTCCGCCGCACTGTTCACACTGAGGAATTTCTGCAGACAAATTTCCGATGCGGAACCGTGTTACAACAGAAGTTGTTCAGTCAGCAGGTAAAAGCCAATTGAAATCAATAAGACTTTATTTTTCCTGACAAAACGAGTCTGGAGCAGAATTCATGCAGAATTTTTGTGCCGATCAACCCCAAAAATGGCTTATTTCCCATTCTCCTTCTGATTTACTTTAAATTCTGCATCAAATTCTGCGTGAAATTTTGCAGCAATTCCGCGCACAATTATGTGCCAAGCAAAATACAGCAGATTTGCCGAGTTTCCTCACCGAAATGATTCCTCATCAATTTCTCAGTGTGAACATACCCTAAAAAAGGGCAACACCATGGAAAACGTCAGACAAATATACAGGGGTAGAGTTGCCCATAGCAACCAATCAGATCGCTTCTTTCATTTTTGAAAAGGCCTCTGAGAGATGAAAGAAGTGTTCTGATTGGTTGCTATGGGCAACTCAGCAACTTTTCCTCTGGCCAGGTTTTAATAAATCTCCCCCACAATGTTTAAACACATGGGGGGAGATTTATCAAAACCTGTCCAGAGGAAAAGTAGCTGAGTTGCCCATAGCAACCAATCAGATCGCTACTTTCATTTTGGAAAAAGCCTCTGAGAAACGAAAGAAGCGATCTGATTGGTTGCTATGGGCAACTCAGCAACTTTTCCTTTTGGACAGGTTTTGATAAATCTTCCTCACGCAATCAAGATTTTTAGCACACGATTTTAAGTCATCCGTTTTAATCACTACGTTCGGCGGCGGCTAAAATCGCAATATGAACGCGGCCTTAAGGTAATCCTGTTGTGCACCGTGCTAGCCCTTCTATTACAGCACATGCCACGTCCACAGGCCGCTCGCTCATAAGAAGCGACGAAGAGAGGGAGGGGGGGGCGCTTCATTCCATTGTGAGTTAACCCCTGCGTGCCCGAACAAGAACAGACAGACATCTTCTGTGCCCGCAATGCAACATCTAACAGCCCATTGTGAAACTTTATAGCCAGGGACGTAAAATACCTTTGTTTATCGGGTTAGTTGACGTGGTTGTGTGAGTCGGTTAAGGTGTAAAGAGAAACGAATAAGCCCGGCGTGCCTACAGGGAGGAATGTACACACAGCTGGTTAGTTGGACGCAGCGAGTAAATAGTTAAAGATGCAGAGGATTCACTTTTACATGCAGGTCTAGTACACAGACATAGAGGGTTAAATATATACAACCTATCCCCCCCCCCCCCCCCTGGATACATTTTGATTGTTTTAGTAGCTGGAAGGTTCTATGTAAATCAGTAATCTGCAGCTGTTCCAGTACTACAACTCCCAGCAAGCTTGGACAGATGCTGGCTGTTGCCGGCATGATGGGAGCTGTGCTAGAAAGAATGTTCTACCAAGTTGAAGGAAAGTTCTGTGCTGGCAAAAATTCTCCCAACAGTGGACCTCCAGCTGTTGCAAAACTACAACTCCCAGCATGCCCGGACAGCCGCTGGCTGTCCGGGCATGCTGGGAGTTGTAGTTTTGCAACAGCGGGAGGACCACCGTTGGGTGGCCACTGTTCTAAGCGGAAGATAGATGTTGTATGCATACCGATCTATTAGATGTAGGAAAGCTCTATGTAGTTAGTATATGTTATGTACAGGTCCCTGCTTGGTATAGATATTAAGGTTCTAGATGGTAAGAGTTCTAGATGGTATAGATAGTAAGGTTCTAGATGCAGCAAAGTTCTGCTGTTACATACGGGTTGCAAGTTGTTACTAGAAGGCTCTATGCAGCAGATAAGCGTTCTATGCATATAGATTTACTGCAAGGTTCTTGGTATAGGGACTTCTATGTATCAGAAATGCAGATTGCAACTCGATACAGGAAGGTTCTAGATCTATTGTAAGGTTCTATGCATACAGATCTACTGTGAGGTTTTAGTCCTGAGAGACATTTATGTATCAGATGTGATGCAGATTCCAACTCTATACAGGGATGTTCTAGATCTATTGTAAAGTTCTATGCATACAGATCTACTGTGAGGTTTTAGTCCTGAGAGACATTTATGTATCAGATATGATGCAGATTCCAACTCTATACAGGGAGGTTCTAGATATATTGTAAGGTTCTATGCATACAGATCTACTGTGAGGTTTTAGTCCTGAGGGACATTTATGTATCAGATGTGATGCAGATTTCAACTCTATACAGGGAGGTTCTAGATCTATTGTATGGTTCTATGCATACAGATCTACTGTGAGGTTCTTGTTATAGGGGACTTCTATGTATCAGAGGTGATGCAGACTGCAACTCGATACAGAAAGGTTCTAGATCTATTGTAAAGTTCTATGCATACAGATCTACTGTGAAGTTCTTGTTATAGGGGACTTCTATGTATCAGAGGTGATGCAGATTCCAACTCGATACAGGATTTGTTCTAGATCTATTGTAAGGTTCTAACTTTAGGGAAGTTCTATGCAAAAAGATCTACTGCAAGGTTCTAGTTACAGAAGACATCTATGTATCCGAGGTGGTGCAGAGTCCAACTCCACACATGAAATGTTCTAGATCCATTGTAATGTTGTGACTCTAGGAAAGTTCTATGCAGCATCTACTGCAAGGTTCTAGTTGTAGGGGACACCAATGTATCAGAGGTAATGCAGATTCCAACTGGATAGAGGAATATTCTAGATCCATTGTAAGGATCTAGCCAGCGCTGGGAAAGTTCTATGCATACAGAAAGCTTCTAGTTACAGAAGACATATTTGTATCAGAGGTGATGCAGACTTGATGTATGAATATTCTAGATCTAAAGGTTGTAAGGTTCTAACTGTAGGAAAGTTCTATGTAGCAGGGCAGTGTTCTATGCATACAGATCTACGGCAAGATTATAGAAGACATCTATGTATCAGATTTGATGCAGATTCCAACTCAATCCATGAACGTTCTAGATCTATTGTAAGGTTCTAACTGTAGGAAAGTTCTATGTAGCAGGGTAGTGTTCTATGCATACAGATCTACGGCAAGATTATAGAAGACATCTATGTATCAGATTTGATGCAGATTCAAACTCAGTACATGAACGTTCTAGATCAGTGGTCTCCAAACTGCGGCCCTCCAGATGTTGCAAAACTACAGCTCCCAGCATGCCCGGACAGCCAACGGCTGTCCGGGCATGCTGGGAGTTGTAGTTTTGCAACATCTGGAGGGCCGCAGTTTGGAGACCACTGTTCTACATCCATTGTAAGGTTCTAACTGTAGGAAAGTTCTATGTAGCAGTGTAGTGTTCTATGCATACAGATCTACTGCAAGGTTCTAGTTACAGAAGAAATCTATGTATAAGAGGTGATGCAGACTTGATATATGAATATTCTAGATCTATAGTTAGGTTCTAACTAGAGATGAGCGAACTTACAGTAAATTCGATTCGTCACGAACTTCTCGACTCGGCAGTTGATGACTTTTCCTGCATAAATTAGTTCAGCTTTCCGGTGCTCCGGTGGGCTAGAAAAGGTGGATACAGTCCTAGGAAAGAGTCTCCTAGGACTGTGATGCAGACTTGATGTATGAATATTCTAGATCTAAAGGTTGTAAGGTTCTAACTGTAGGAAAGTTCTATGTAGCAGGGCAGTGTTCTATGCATACAGATCTACGGCAAGATTATAGAAGACATCTATGTATCAGATTTGATGCAGATTCCAACTCGATCCATGAACGTTCTAGATCTATTGTAAGGTTCTAACTGTAGGAAAGTTCTATGTAGCAGGGTAGTGTTCTATGCATACAGATCTACGGCAAGATTATAGAAGACATCTATGTATCAGATTTGATGCAGATTCAAACTCAGTACAGGAAAGAGTCTCCTAGGACTGTATCCACCTTTTCCAGCCCACCGGAGCACTGGAAAGCTGAACTAATTTATGCAGGAAAAGTCAGCAATCGCCGAGAAGTTCGTGACGAATCGAATTTACTGTAAGTTCGCTCATCTCTCGTTCTAACTGTAGGAAAGTTCTATGTAGCAGAGCAGTGTTCTATGCATACAGATCTACGGCAAGATTATAGAAGACATCTATGTATCAGATTTGATGCAGATTCAAACTCGATACATGAACGTTCTAGATCAGTGGTCTCCAAACTGCGGCCCTCCAGATGTTGCAAAACTACAGCTCCCAGCATGCCCGGACAGCCAACGGCTGTCCGGGCATGCTGGGAGTTGTAGTTTTGCAACATCTGGAGGGCCGCAGTTTGGAGACCACTGTTCTAGATCCATTGTAAGGTTCTAATTGTAGGAAAGTTCTAAGCAGCAGATAGTATAGACCGATGTGGTAAGTTTTATAGACGTTCAGTGCCAGCCTGGCTCGGATCACTTACCGTTCCCCGGTATTTCTCCAGGGACACCAGTTTCCCCCTGATATTGATCACCTTGAAGGTGTAGAAGTCCCGGTTCTTCTGCAGGGTCGGTGCCAGGAAGAGCAGTAGGAGCAGCAGCACGTAGGAGTACATGGTACTCATAGACACTCAGTGCAAGGACCGCTGCCAGCTACACGACTGCTGCTCTACAGGAACCGGGGGCAGGACTGTCGGGTTAACCCTTTAGGCGCTGGAGAGCAGTGCAGACACATCACAGATTCCCCACAACATCTGGAATCCGGTTATTGCCACTCCTCTAGTGCAGGAGGCGGGTGCAATGTGCTGCAGAAACCTTAGGATCCTTAGCACTGCATGTAAAGGGCGCCCCCTGTCCTGTAGTACCTCTAAAGTTTTCTTGGGAAGTTTCTATAAGATTTTATTTGTTATTTTAACTAAAATGAAAAAAAAATTAAAAAAACATTTTAAAAAAACTCCATAAAAATGCCTCTCATTTTGCAATCCCATAATGCAGTTTTTTTCTGTACCATTTTGGTGTCGATCAGACTTTTTGATCAATTTTTACTCCATTTTTTCTGGGATAGGGTATGTTCACACTGATTAATATTTGCACGGAAATCAGCGCGGAATTCAGCGCGGCATAGGAGACATTATTTTAAAAAAAAAGTCAGCTAACAAAAATGACCGTTTTTTTCCGCTTGGAATTCCGCACAGAAATCAGCGCGGAATTCAGCGCGGCATAGGAGACATTATTAAATAAAAAAAAGTCAGCTAACAAAAATGACCGTTTTTTTCCGCTTGGAATTCCGCACAGAAATCAGTGCGGAATTCAACGCGGCATAGGAGACATTATTAAAAAGAAAAAAAATTTGCAGGAATTCCTTGCACATTCCGCGCAATTTCCACGCGAATTCCGCACAAAAGTGTGGCGGACTGAAATTTTTTTACATCGAGTTCTATGGGGTTAGGACGCGAATTCCGTATGAAGAAAGAACATGTTCATTCTTCATGCGGAATGGAATTCAGTGACAGAATTGCGCTAGCGGAAATTCCTCAGTGTGAACTGAGGAGCAGAAATGTAATTACAGACTATGGGGATTTTCACTGCTGAATGAATTGGAGCAGATAAGCAAGCAGAGTTACTCTCGGAAATTCCTCTCCAAACCTTCAGTGTGAACATGATACCCATATGGTGTGGGTGTGGTCATGTTTTACGTTTATGCCATTCACCATATGGGATGAATAGTGAAGCCCAATTTTATTTTTGCATTTTCGTTTTTTCCTCCTCGCCTTCTAAAAATCATAAGGCTAGGTTCAGACTACAGAATCTCCTGGCAGAAAATTTCCGGCTGGAGATTCCGAGTTCCGCCTGCGCCGACTGAATTAGTCGGCGCTAGGACCGTGCGGACACTGCAGTCTCCTATAGACTGCTATGTGTTCCGCTAGGATTTCCGCCTGAAGAAAGAGCGACCCCTTTCTTCAGGCAGAAATTTTCTAGCGGATTTTTCATCCGGATTTTCCGCTTCACAAATTCCGAAGTGTGAATTTGTGAACGGAAAACCATTCACTACACTATGCATTATAGTAAGCGGAATTTCTGCCGGAAATTTCAAAGCGAAAATTCCGCCGGAAATTCCGTAGTCTGAACCTAGCCTAACGCTTTTATAATTCCATCCACAGACCCATATAAGGGCTTGTTTTTTGCGTGACCAATTTTACTTTGTAATGACATTACATGAAGAGGAGGTTTGTTACAGTGTGTCACCCCAGTAGTAAGGAGATTACATGAGGTTAAGGTTTGTTACAGTGTGTCACCCCAGTAGTAAGGAGATTACATGAGGAGGTTTGTTACAGTGTGTCACCCCAGTAGTAAGGAGATTACATGAGGAGAAGGTTTATTACAGTGTGTAACCCCAGTAGTAAAGAGATTACATGAAGAGGAGGTTTGTTACAGTGTGTCACCCCAGTAGTAAGGAGATTACATGAGGTTAAGGTTTGTTACAGTGTGTCACCTCAGTAGTAAAAAGATTACATGAAGAGGAGGTTTGTTACAGTGTGTCACCCCAGTAGTAAGGAGATTACATGAGGTTAAGGTTTGTAACAGTGTGTCACCCCAGTAGTAAGGAGATTACATGAGGAGGAGGTTTGTTACAGTGTGTCACCCCCGTAGTAAAGAGATTACATGAGGTTAAGGTTTGTTACAGTGTCACCCCAGTAGTAAGGAGATTACATGATGAGGAGGTTTGTTACAGTGTCTCACCCCAGTAGTAAGGAGATTACATGAGGAGGAGGTTTGTTATAGTGTGTCACCCCAATCGGTAGGAAATTACATAAGGAGAAGGTTTGTTACATTGTGTGACTCCAGTAGTAAGGAGATTACACAGGGAGGAGGTTTGCTACAGTGTTTCCCCCAGTGGTAAGTGGGGTGTGTCAAAGTGCAGGCTAATGGGCAGAGTCAAGCAGGAAGGGGGGGGGGGGGGTTCAGGCTAAATTATCTTTTGCCTAGGGTGGCAAAAATCCTTGCACCAGCCCTGAGGATGGAGCCCAAACTCTGCACTTGGGTATCTCCCTTGCTACCATAAACCCCCTGCACTGAGAGAGTCAGGCCCCGTTCTGGGGATCAGAAACGTATTTTGTATACCACAGATATCTTTTTAGGGGATGGAATACCTTTTAATCTAGTGGGTATGCATCCATACTTAGGAACGCACAATATCATGTTATTTCAACACAGACTCAGTCGGTTCACTGGCTTTCTACTAATATAGATAGTTAGCCCCAATTGGTACATGACATTGAGTCATAACATAATCAGCATTAAATAAATAAAAAACTGTGACGTGTATGCCTTGCAAATTATTTTAATAATTTTAATAATCATTTTAATAATATTTTACTAACTTTTTCCTCTGTATCACATTTCTAGTTTGTAGTTTGTCCAAGTGTCCACTAGAGGGCACTCTTTCACAAAAAATATAATTTCAAATGGACATTACAATTGATGATTTTGCGAATTTTGGGGTGCATAAATATGAAAACATGTCTCTTTTCGCTTGAAATACTGTAAGGTTGGGTTCGCACTGCGTTATGTTTCACTCTCTTTCATCACGTTAAGTTTTTCCATATACAAAAGTGCAGTTGACTATCCTATTTCATGCAGCAATAAAAATAAAAAAAATAAAAATATATGTGTGTGTGTGTGTGTGTTGCACTAATGTGGCACTAATCTTGATTGTTGTATGTTTATTGTAGCATAACAAATTATACAAAAGGATCAGGCTGGCTAACACACCACAAGAGAAGGTGCAGGGGCCCGGTAGGGCCCCTGCACCTTCTCCCGTGGTGTGTCAGCAAGCCTGACTTTTTTGCCCAATTTGTGATGCTACTATAAGGCTATGTTCACACGATGGAATTTGTCCGTCAATTAGTTTAGTCTGGCCATATAAGTTCCCCTTTCCTAATGCTTCAGCTACCCCCAAAAAATGTGTGGGATGATAGTGTGAGAGCTCATAGGACTGTATTCATCTTCCCGGACAACTGGAGCATTTTGAAAGTGGAACTAATCTTCCCAGACTAAACTTTGGACAATTGGATTTGGTTTCACCCAAGGATACTGTAGTTTTGCTCATCTCTGCTCACTATTAATTCTGCATGACTCCCATTTATACTCGAGAGTAATACTCTCTGGGGGAGATTTATCAAAACCTGTGTAGAGGAAGAGCGGCGCAGATGCCCATGAAAAACCAATCAGGTTGCCTCTTTCATTTTTCACAGGTTCCTTTTAAATTGAAAGAAGCAATATGATTGGTTGCCATGGGCAACTGCACCGCTTTTACTCTACACAGGTTTTGATAAATCTCCCCCAGAGAGTATTACTCTCGAGTATAAATGGGAGTCCTGCAGAATTAATAGTGAGCAGAGATGAGCAAAACTACAGTATCCTTGGTCGAAACCAAATCCAATTGTCCAAAGTTTAGTCTGGGAAGATTAGTTCCACTTTCAAAATGCTCCAGTTGTCCGGGAAGATGAATACAGTCCACATTAATCTGAATGATCTCGTCTATTTTTTTTGTTGTTGTTGTTTTCTTCTTTTGTTTTGTGAAGTTCTGTCTTTTTTGTTTTGTAAATTGTTATGTATTTTTCACAATCATAATAAAAGAATTTAAAGGGGTACTCTGGTGCTTAGACATCTTATCCCCTATCCAAAGGATAGGGGATAAGATGCCTGATTGCGGGAGTCCCACCCCCTCCCATAGGCTTGCATTGAGGGGCGGAGCGTGACGCCGGAGTGTTCGCTCCGGGGACTGATTATAAACGGGGTGCCGCGTGCAAGATTCCAGGGGTCCCCAGCGGCAGGACTCCCGCGATCAGGCATCTTATCCCCTATCCTTTGGATAGGGGATAAGATGTCTAAGCACTGGAGAACCCCTTTAAAGCGCATCTGTCATAACTATTGACCCCAACAACCTAAGCCCAGTATGCAGAAAATGGTGACTTTTAGCTGCTTTTTAATAGTCTTGTCCTAAAAAAAACCACTTGTTTCTTGCAGCCACCACCAGTTGGATAGGCATGGCCAGGGGTTGGCAATGCCCGGAGCCGCAATGCCTCTCCCCTGTGCATCAGCGCTGGGACCGCTGCTTGATTGACACATAGGTCCTCAGCGCATGCGCCTTGCAACTCTGATCCTCGAGTATGGTGAGTTATATTGGTTAATTAAGTGTATAAAACTCTGCTTACAGTTCCCCCATGCGCTGGGCAAGTTGTATTTGTGACTGCGCTACCTATGGCTCCCTGCACAGCGCGCGCTTTTGTGTAACACTGAGACAGAGCTGGCTACGTATGGCCTGTGTAATGCTGTGACAGTGCTCGCTACCGGTGTCTCAGCCTTACACAGGAGCGCTGTGTCAGGAGCCACCATCTTCCACATACTGGGCTGAGGTTGTGAGGGTTAATAGTCCCGACAGTTGTGCTTTAAGAACAGAAAAAAAAAACACAAAAAACGTAATAATTCATTGATCTGATTAAAGAATCAGCGGTAAGAAATGTATCCCCTATTCACACCCCCACGATCTCCCACATGAGGCCCAGCTCGGCCCTGGCTCTGCTGAAGGAATCATTAATTTCTAACGATAATTTGTTTTCCCTTCAGTCCTAACAGTGGCACAGATGGGGTATTCCATGCACTGGTTAGGACCGGTGGAAATTTTTGGTGACATCCTCTAAATAAATTATTTAGACCCTCCCATCCCCCTTACATATAGGGGGGAGGGGGGGGGGTGGAAGAACCCAGCCCCTTGTGTAATTACAATTAAAAGAAAGAAAAACGAGAAACTAAAGGGAGGGATTGTTGTGCCACTGTTAGGACTAAGGGGAAACAAATTATCGTTAGAAATTAAAGATTCCCTTACGTCCCAAACAGTGGCACAGATGGGGATTTAGCAAGTAGATACCCCCATGGGAGGGTACTCGTGCCTAGTGGATGATAGAACAGACCACCCAAATGAGGAATAGCTAGCTATTCTAGAATCCACTCTCTAGTGTGAAATGAAAGTGGAATGTGAACTCCAGGAAGCTGACTTACAGATGAGTTCTTAAGGAATCGAGCTTCTTTCTGCAAAAGAGGTAGCTACTGCTCTAGTAGTGTGAGCTTTAACAAATTCAGGGGGCTCCAGACCCTGAGAGACATGAGACTCCCGAATGGCTTCCTTAATCCAGCGACTAGTAGTTGGTTTGGAAGCCCTGTGTCCCTTACGGCACTAGAAAAAAGGATAAGAAGGTTTTCATCCTTACTGAATTCCCTGGGTCGATCCAGGTAGATCCTGAGACATCTCGACAGGTCGAGGGTATAAAGGCCTCTCGTATCCTTTGAGGAGGGGAGCGGAGCTAACATAGGAAGAGAAATAACCTGATTGATATTAGTAAATGTTGGCAATGTTAGGAATAAAAGTGGGAAAAAACCTAAGAAGAACCCTGTCCAGGAGGAACTGAATATAAGGCTCAAAGACAGAAAAGGCCTGAAGTTCTCCGACTCATTTTGCAGAAATGATAGTCAACAGAAAGGTAACCTTAAGTGTAAGGAATCTTAAATCCACCTCCTTCAAAGGCTCAAAGGGGGGAGATGATAACCCCTTGAGCACGACCGATAAATCCGAAGTAGGGATAGGCCGAATGATTGTAGGTTTAATTCTAGAGGCTCCTTTCAGGAACCTTCTAATTAGGGGGTCTTGAGAAAGAGACTTATTAAGGAAAGCCGAGATAGTAGATGCTTGTACTCTTATAGTAGAAGGAGATAATCCCTTGTCCAATCATCTTGAAGGAATTGCAGAACAGCAGGAGTGGTAGGATTCTTTGGAGATAGTTGGCGTAGCCGACACCAAGGTGAGAAAGTGTTCCTTATTCTTCCATATGATCTAGTTGTAGTGTGGTGTCCCGGTACCGTATTTCATACAGTACCTTGGTAGGGGTCCCTAAAGTCAGAGTTCCTAGGAACTGTGGGATCCTCAGATCTAGTCTTTCCCTAGTCACCCCTTAGATAACTAATATATTGCATAATTAAATGTAAATAAATGTATATAGAAAAAGTACTTACCTTGCGCTAGCGTCGCAGGACCTGCGGGTCACGTGACGAGGTTTAGTCTCTATGGTTAATGCAAAGGACCTTTGGAGGTTCATAGGCCATGTGATACCCACAATACTTTGTGAGGCTGATTGACAGATTGCGTGGACCAATCCTGGAACGGCCAGCCCCTGCCCATATAAGGGAGCTGCGGCCATTATTCTCTCTCTTGGGTTGCTGTCACTGGATGAGGTAGGACCTCCGCAACTTTCAACGACAATTACTAGGCCAAAGCCTTGCAGCCTCGGCTGAATAGCACAGTGAGTTCTTCTAAATTCCCCGCAATTATTCGCAAGGACCCTGGACCTAAATATATCCCTACATCCAGCGGATCTGCGCATACTAAATTCCTACAAGTTAAAGAACTTACTAAAAGTCACAACCAACGGTCAATCTCAGCTAAGCTGTTCATAGACTGTTACAAAGACTGTTCTTATGTTCGCACACTGCAGAAAATCTTCAGTAAAGTTTATGCAAGTTTTCAGCGAAGCTCTGGTTGTGGACAATACTTTATTCTGCCAGCACCTATCGTCCTTGGGAAGGGTGGCAATAGGCCAAGTCATACAGCATTTAACCCGCACCCTAGCGTCACGACTGACAAGGGTTAATAACACCCTCTATAACCCGCACAGCAACATCCCGCTCACCATATACACCCTCAAGGCGATCACCACAGTAGCTTCAGATCTGGAGTGCAACAAAGTTGTCAAGACCGACCCTGAGAGCCTTTCTACCATTGGAAGGAACCGATCAACCTCCAGGCTGTCAGGTTGAACATCTGGATGTTAGAGCAGCTATGAGTGTCCCCTGACACTATTGCTTGCTCTGGGGGAAGCCTCCAAAACTGACCATGACTCATCTGAACAAGTTGGGTGAACCAAGCTCTTTTGGGCCAATATGGAATGATGGCTATCACAGAGGCTTTTTCCTGCCTGATTCTCATCAATACCCTCGGAATCAAGGAAATAGAAGGGAAGATGTAGGCCTGAACCTCCAAGGGATTGAAAGAGCATCTACCGCTAAGGGATTGTCTTCTCTGTAGAGGGAACAGAATCTGTCCACCTCGGCATTGAACCTCGTTGCCATGAGATCGATCTCTGGCATGCCCCACCTGAGCACAATCTGATTGAAGAAGTCCAGATGGAGTGACCACTCTCCAGTTAGAAGGCCTCTGCTCAGGCGGTCTGCTATTACATTATGAGTACCCCGGATATGAACGGCCGATAAGTGGGTGAAGTTAAATTCTGCCCAATCCAAAATCACACCTATCTCTCTCAGGAGACTTTGTGACTTTGTGCCTCCCTGTTTGTTGATATATAAAACAGCTGTCATGCTGTCTGACTGAACTCTCACAGCTTTCCCCTGAATATAAGGGGCAAAGTGGAATAGAGCCAATCTGATGGCCCGAATCTCTAGGAGATTCGAGGATAATGTCTTCTCCTGGGGAGACCAAGTCCCTTGGACTGTTTTGTCCAGAAGATGCGCTCCCCAACCTACAAGGGATGTGTCTGTGGTAAGTATGATCCACACAGGTTGGATCAGAGATTTTCCGTCCTGAAGGTGAGCCCACCAACACAGAGAGGATCGGACTTGAGGAGACAGGGAGTGCACAGAATTTAGTCCCTTCGGACTGTGATCCCACTTGGCAAAAACTTCCGACTGAAGCAGACGTTGGTGCCATAAAGTCCATGCTACCACTTCCGCAGTTGCAGACATCAGTCCCAACATTTTCATTAGAGAGAGTTACCCGCTTGGGAGCTAAGAGAGACCAGGCTGTGCCTTGTACCCATAGCTTTCTATCGGAAGTTAGATGAATAGTCATCGCTATGGAATCTATTGTGAACCCAAGGAATTTTACGGACGTTGTTGGTTGAAGATTGGATTTGTTCCAATTGATTATCCAGCCTAGTTGATGAAGAAAAAGACACAGCAGTCTGAATATGTTGGGAAAGGATCACTTGAGAGGAGGCTTTGAGAAGCCAATCATCTAGGTAAGGGACTATACACAGTCCCTGAAGTCTCAGAGCAACCACCACAGAAACTACTACCTTGGTAATAGTGTGTGGGGCCGAAAAAATCCCAAACAGGAGGGCAACAAACTGATAGTGTCTTAGGACTCCCTGAATTTGAACAGCGATCCTTAACCCCTTAAGGACCAGGCATTTTTCGTTTTTTGCACTTTCATTTTTTCCTCCTTACCTTTAAAAAATCATAACTCTTTAAATTTTGCACCTAATAATCTGTATTATGGCTTATTTTTTGCGCCACCAATTCTACTTTGTAATGACATCAGTCATTGTACCCAAAAATCTACGGCGAAACGGGAAAAAAAATCATTGGGCAACAAAATTAAAAAAAGTGCCATTTTGTAATTTTGGAGGCTTCCGTTTCTACGTAGTACATTTTTCGTTACAAATGACACCTTTTCTTTATTCTCTAGATCCATACGGTTAAAATGATACCCTACTTGTATAGGTTTAATTTTTTATTACTACTGAAAAAAAATCATAAATACATGCAGGAAAATTTATACGTTTAAAATTGTCATTTTCTGAGCCCTATAACTTTTTTATTTTTCCATGTTCAGGGGGATATGAGAGCTCATTTTTTGCGCCGTGATCTGAAGTTTTTGTCGGTACCAATTTTGCATTGATCGGACTTTTTGATCGCTTTTTGATCGCTTTTTGATCGCCAGGGTATCCTTATATGAAGGACAAACCAGAGCCCGCACACCAACGCCAAGGTTTCTCAAATGGCACCGGACCTAACGCAAACTTACCTGTGCGTAATAAGCAAAAACCAGCGGTGGATAGGAAATACCCTGGCATAAGAAGATTGATAACTTACTGAATTGTTTCCATACGGAAACGCTTCCATCTGTTCAGATCAGTGCCCACCTGTTTAGTCAGGGGAACTTTGCCGTGTCACAGATTGTCACAAAAGTAAGTGGATCAAAAAACTAGTGCATCAGAGACATGTTACTGGTCTACATCTGCATTAGACACTTCTAAGTTTATGTGCAAAAGCACCAAAGTCATATTTCTGCTAACAGCATAGTCTGCGAAAGTTGCATTATCTTAAAGGGACAGTGACTAGATTCCGCTTCTTCTGAATCCTTTCTCAAATTGTAGTGTAACAAGCTACCTTCAAGTATATATATATATATGTGGTGTCCCGGTACCGCATCCTATCCGGTACCTTTGTATATAAGTCCCCATAGCCAGAGTCCCTAGGACGTCGGGGTTCTTCCTAACTAGCCTGCCCCTAGTCACCTCTCATCTAAGTAGTAGTCATCTAATAATTCTTTAGGATTTGTATATATATATAGGATTATATAAGTGTATATGAATGGTTAAATACCTGAGCATAGCGTAACAGGACCTGCGGGTCACGTGACCGGGTAAACTCTATGGTTTTGTGCTTAAGGACCTTTGGAGGTCCCTGTGACGTATTCTACCCATCGCTCCTTGTAACGGTGAGTGACAGTTAATTGGACCAGTAAAAACAGCCCCGCCCCTGCCCATATAAGGGAGCGGCAGCTATTGGTCACTCTCTTTCCTCGTGGGCTGTTGGTGGAGAAGAATCTGCGCTGCTGTCATCAGTGAGTTTTGGCCTGAGCCTTGCGGCGACGGCTGATATCTGCTAAATTGGGAGTGTATCAATCCCTAAACACTCTGCAAGATCACCGGACCTTATCTATCCCCTAAATCCGGACAGATCTTCGCAATATTCCCTAATTCAGAGACTTTATGAAAAGTCAAGGTCCGCAACAACTGTCAGTCATTGCACTGGATAGAGACTGTATTTCAGAGACTGTTATTGTGCATTGGATGTACCGCAAGCATTTAAGTAAAGTTGTCTAAGTTCAAGTACCTTATGGACCTTCAGTCATTTTATGCATGCAGCTATCGTTACTGGGAAGGGCGGTGATAGGCCGGAGAATTACCTCAGCATACCAGCCCTCAGCCTGGCATCACGAACTATAGGGTTAACATTAACCTCTCATCTACCACAACACCCCAACTACCATACACCCCCCAAGGGCTACCACAAAGCCTTTTTGGCGTTGCACGAACAGGTTTTGGGTGTGTGCCTACTACAGTTGCCACTAGTGAAAGTGTACTCCCCCCCAGAAAACGAACTTTATTCATTTACTGTGACTTATACTCCGGAGTAAGGGGTTGCGCACACGGTGCTGTGTGGAGGAAGTGCGCATGTAAAGTGCAGGGGGGAGGCGAACAGTACAGCGGAGCTATAAGTTAGCGTGGGACATCCCTGCGCACGTGATCCAGAGACCCCGCCCACCGAAGCTCTCGGTGCCGCGGCGGCCATTTTGTCGGAGTCTAGTGCCAGAAACCAACAAAGAGAGACAGTTCAGCACGGGAAAAGGCGCTGAGTGCAACAACAGGCTGGAAGCTGTGAGGAGCCGGTACAGTACGGGACTCTGAGATGCCAGATTGCCGAATTGAAGTCCTGTATAGAGGCGCTTCAGCTGCCGATCAACACACTCAAATTTCAATTAAAGGCTGTTGAGTTTCAAGTCACCGCTCTCAAATTTGAAATCTACGCTCTCAAGTTCCAGATCAGAGAACAACTGCGTATCTCCTTGGGACCTAGGAATTCAAGATCTATTTAAAGGGCCAGCATACCAAATACAGAGATGTCAGAACCTGCAGCCCCACAGTCCCCATCTGAACAGCAAGGAGGCGATGCTCCAGTGGCCCCACCAATGGGGTTTCCACCCCGAGTCAGAAGGGTGTTGCCGCCTTCACCAACACTTTCTACCTCACAAGGACATGCTCTACCTGTGATTCCAGTAAGACCTCCATCACAGGCGAAGCAGGACCCAGCAAGTCCACCATCAGTCTCTCCCTATGTGTTGGGAGCCCCTGTTGCTGCACCTGTCTTCTTGGGGAATCCTGTGCTTCCCACCTACAATGGTGACCCTTTTACATTGAGAGACTTTAAAGAAAAATTCTACAGCCTCTTTGGATTTCATGCACTACCCCCTCATCAACAGATACAGCTGCTTCTGGGACATCTCCAGGGACCCGCCTTGGAAGAACTTCGCACCTGGCCAGCGGCTGATAAAACCACAGTGGGACAGATTTTTGAAGGACTTTCTCAAGTGTTTGAATCTCATTCTCCCTTGGAGGTACGTCTCCGACTCTATGAACGGCGCCAGAAGCCAGGTGAGATTCTCCGAGCATATGCAGTAGCTTTACAGAGCGCATTAGAGGCAGTACAGAAGTTGGACGGCATCACGCCCGATCAGGGCAATCGAGTACTGATGGACCGTTTTATAGAAGGGGCACTGAACAAATGGGCCAAGGCCCAACTTAGGATGCTGGCCGTGCAAAATCCCTACATGGCTTTCCCAGCTTTTAAGAGACTCGCGGTTAAAGTAATAGAGTCGGGACCTCAGACAGAAGAGACTAGTGTCCTCGCTACCGAATCTCCGGGGCCTTCGCCCCAGCCGCCTGTCCCTTCTCAATATGCCCCGCCAACACCTTCTTCTAGCCCTTGGACAGCTGACTTACAAGACATCAAACAGGACATTGAACAGTTAGCCAAGGCCTTTAAAAGGTACCTGTCATCAAAAAAACTTTTGATATATTATAGATTAATGTATGCAGAATAACTTTCCAATAGCATGTTATTAAAAAATATGCTTCTTTCTATTAAATTTTCCACTTTGAAAAAATGACCACTAGGGGTCTCCCTACCAGTCCTTTTTTATAGATTTAAGAGTCATGCTGGAGTCCTAAATCTCAGACTGTAGCCGGGACACAGACAAGCACAGCACTGCTCCCTGGCAGTGAGCAGTGCTGAGTTTGTCTGTGTTCTGGCTGCAGTTTGAGATTTAGGACTCCTGAATGAGTCTGAAATCTATTAAAAAAAAGGACTGGTAGGGAGACCCCTAGTGGTCATTTTTCAAAGTGGAAAATTTTATAGAAAGAAGCATATTTTTTAATAACATGCTATTGGAAAGTTATTCTGCATACATTAATCTATAATATATCAAAAGTTTTTTTTGATGAAAGGTACCCTTTAAAGAAATGGCTGTACGGCCAAACCCTGCTAGATCTGTAACACCACCACCTAAGAAGGCTGACCCTCGCCCTGTTGGTCCACCTAGTACTCCTCCCGTGAGACCACCTGGGAGTCAGAGACCCGTCTGTAGCTATTGTAACAAGAATGGACACTGGAAGAGCCAATGCTTGGCTTTAAACGGGCGTCCTCTGGGGTCGAGGACTGCACCCCAGGAGTAGAGACTGAAGGTCCGGAATCAACCAGCGACAAGAAGGGACTGTCTATGTATGTAGCTTCTTGTCCTTATGTACAGGTGATGGTTGAAGGTATCCGGTTACAAGCTCTGATAGATACGGGTTCTCAAGTATCCACTATTCCGCAGGGGGTTTTCTATAAGTATTGGGGCCCAGAAAGGTTGTGTGACCCTCAGGAAGCAGAGTTTAGAATAATTGCAAGGAACGGGAAACCAGTACCCAGGCATAGTTACTGGGAGCCCACGGTGCAGGTGGGTAAACATGTGTTAGGAAGGCAGGGTGTGATTGTCACCAATGTTAGGGACAAGGGGGCAGCTGATTTCATTTTAGGCATGAATATTATGAGGCACTGTTTCGATGATATTGTCTGTGCACTGCATGCATCTCTCCCTCACCTGTCACCCCCAGGCTGGCGAGCTGCCCAATACCACCTCAAAATTCTCCAAGCAGAACAGAAGTTCGTGAATCCTCAAGGAGAAATCTGTCGAGTAAGGATTCAAGATATCCGAGCCATTAGTCTACAGCCACAGACGGAGACAGTTATTTGGTGCCGTGCCCGACCAGGGGTGAAAAATCAAGATTACCAAGCGCTCTTGGAACCCCTTCTACTGGAAGATTGTCCCTTGGTGCGAGCCGCTAGAAGCCTGGTAACCATACGTAATGGGAAGGTTCCAGTGAGACTTATTAACCTCTCTCAAGTTACGGTCCAACTACCCAAGTATACCCCAGTGGCTACTCTACACCATTTAGACGTCAGAGATGTGGTCTCGAAGTCACAAGTGGTTCAACGAGGACCTAATCAGAATCCTTGCGGAACCTTGGTGGAGCCAACTACAGATAGGAGGCGAAGATACCCCCAAGGAACAGGTGGAAGGAGTCATCCAGGTGGCTAAGAAATATCAAGAAGCTTTCAGCAAATTCTCCACAGACTTTGGCAGGACCACCATGATCAAACATAGGATTCTCACTGGAGACTGTCACGATGCCGGCTGGCAGGAGGTGGATCCTCTGTGCCAGAGAGGGATGGCGAGGACCGTGCTAGTGGACCGGTTCTAAGACACTACTGGTTTTCACCAGAGCCCGCCGCAAAGCGGGATGGTCTTGCTGCGGCGGTAGTGACCAGGTCGTATCCACTAGCAACGGCACCTCTCTGGCTGCTGAAGATAGGCGAGGTACAAGGGAGTAGGCAGAAGCAAAGTCGGACGTAGCAGAAGGTCGGGGGCAGGCGGCAAGGTTCGTAGTCAGGGGAGATAGCAATAGTTCTGGTACACAGGGTATAAACACACAAAGAACGCTTTCACTGGCACTAAGGCAACAAGATCCGGCAAGGGAGTGCATGGGAGGAGACTAGATATAAGCAGGGAACAGGTGGGAACCAATTAAGCTAATTGGGCCAGGCACCAATCATTGGTGCACTGGCCCTTTAAGTCTCAGGGAGCTGGCGCGCGCGCGCCCTAGAGAGCGGAGCCGCGCGCGCCAGCACATGACCGCAGGAGACGGGAACGGGTAAGTGACCTGGGATGCGACTCGCAAGCGGGCGCGTCCCGCTGTGCGAATCGCATCCCCAACGGCCATGGCAGAGCAGCGCTCCCGGTCAGCGCTGACCGGGGAGCTGCAGGAAGAAGGGCGCCGTGAGCGCTCCGGGGAGGAGCGGGGACCCGGAGCGCTAGGCGTAACAGTACCCCCCCCCTTAGGTCTCCCCTTCTCTTTATCGGGAAACTGCCTCCCCTGGGATGAGGACACCGGGAAAGGATGGGGGGATTCCTCAACGGCAGGCAGAACCGCAGGAGTAGGAATGGGGAGAGAGGGCAGAGGGCGGGACCTGGCACGGGGCAGTGTGACACCAGGACGAGGGCCATGAGGGGACACAGAAGCTTGCCTGATGGAACTGGGAGGGGGGGAGGGGCATTTCCTGTGGCAGGCAGAGTCCTTAATGACCTTAGGGGGACCAGATACAGGAGGAACCACAGAGTTACGGCAAGGGTTACTGGGAACCGGTTTTAGACAGTTCTTGGAACAAGAGGACCCCCAACTCTTGATCTCCCCAGTGGACCAATCCAGGGTTGGGGAATGAAGTTGAAGCCAGGGAAGTCCAAGGAGAATTTCCGAGGTGCAATTGGGGAGGACCAAAAGTTCAATCCTCTCGTGGTGAGATCCGATGCTCATAAGAAGGGGCTCCGTGCGGAAACGTATGGTACAGTCCACCCTGGCTCCGTTGACCGCGGAAATGTGGAGTGGCTTGACAAGACGGGTCACCGGAATCCGGAATTTATTCACAAAGGAGTCCCGAATAAAGTTCCCAGAAGCTCCAGAGTCCAGGCAGGCCACGGCTGAGAGGGGAGAGCTGGCTGAAGTGGAAATCCGAACAGGTACCGTGAGACGTGGAGAAGCCGACTTGGCATCAAGAGACGCCACACCCACGAGAGCTGAGTGCGAGCGTGCGTTTCCCAGACGTGGAGGACGGATTGGGCAATCCACCAGAAAATGTTCAGTACTGGCACAGTACAAACAAAGATTCTCTTCCTTACGGCGATTCCTCTCTTCCAGGGTCAGGCGAGACCGATCCACTTGCATGGCCTCCTCGGCGGGAGGCCTAGGCGCAGATTGCAGTGGAGACTGTGGGAGAGGTGTCCAGAGATCTAAGTCCTTTTCCTGGCGGAGCTCTTGATGCCTCTCAGAAAAACGCATGTCAATGCGAGTGGCTAGATGAATGAGTTCATGCAGGTTAGCAGGAGTCTCTCGTGCGGCCAGAACATCCTTAATGTTGCTGGATAGGCCTTTTTTAAAGGTCGCGCAGAGAGCCTCATTATTCCAGGATAGTTCAGAAGCAAGAGTACGGAATTGTATGGCGTACTCGCCAACGGAGGAATTACCCTGGACCAGGTTCAGCAGGGCAGTCTCAGCAGAAGAGGCTCGGGCAGGTTCCTCAAAGACACTTCGAATTTCCGAGAAGAAGGAGTGTACAGAGGCAGTGACAGGGTCATCGCGGTCCCAGAGCGGTGTGGCCCATGACAGGGCTTTTCCAGACAGAAGGCTGACTACGAAAGCCACCTTAGACCTTTCAGTAGGAAACTGATCCGACATCATCTCCAGATGCAGGGAACATTGGGAAAGGAAGCCACGGCAAAACTTAGAGTCCCCATTAAATTTGTCCGGCAAAGACAGGCGGAGGCTAGGAGTGGCCACTCGCTGCGGAAGAGGTGCAGGAGCTGGCGGAGGAGATGGTTGCTGCTGCTGTAGCTGAGACTGAATCTGCTGTAGCTGCGACTGGAGTTGCTGAGTCATGGTGGTCAAGTACGACAGCTGGTGATCTTGTTGGGCAATCTGTCGGGCTTGCTGGGCGACCAGTGTGGGGAGGTCGGCGACAACAGGCAGAGGAACTTCAGCGGGATCCATGGCCGGATCTACTGTCACGATGCCGGCTGGCAGGAGGTGGATCCTCTGTGCCAGAGAGGGATGGCGAGGACCGTGCTAGTGGACCGGTTCTAAGACACTACTGGTTTTCACCAGAGCCCGCCGCAAAGCGGGATGGTCTTGCTGCGGCGGTAGTGACCAGGTCGTATCCACTAGCAACGGCACCTCTCTGGCTGCTGAAGATAGGCGAGGTACAAGGGAGTAGGCAGAAGCAAAGTCGGACGTAGCAGAAGGTCGGGGGCAGGCGGCAAGGTTCGTAGTCAGGGGAGATAGCAATAGTTCTGGTACACAGGGTATAAACACACAAAGAACGCTTTCACTGGCACTAAGGCAACAAGATCCGGCAAGGGAGTGCATGGGAGGAGACTAGATATAAGCAGGGAACAGGTGGGAACCAATTAAGCTAATTGGGCCAGGCACCAATCATTGGTGCACTGGCCCTTTAAGTCTCAGGGAGCTGGCGCGCGCGCGCCCTAGAGAGCGGAGCCGCGCGCGCCAGCACATGACCGCAGGAGACGGGAACGGGTAAGTGACCTGGGATGCGACTCGCAAGCGGGCGCGTCCCGCTGTGCGAATCGCATCCCCAACGGCCATGGCAGAGCAGCGCTCCCGGTCAGCGCTGACCGGGGAGCTGCAGGAAGAAGGGCGCCGTGAGCGCTCCGGGGAGGAGCGGGGACCCGGAGCGCTAGGCGTAACAGAGACAATCCACCCATTAAAGAGAGACATCGTCCTGTGGCTCCTGGGATGTATCAGACCATAAAGAAAATGCTCGTGGAGATGAAAGAGGCCGATGTCATCCAGGAAAGCCAGAGTTCTTGGGCTGCACCCTTGGTCCTGGTGAAGAAAAAAGATGGAACTATCCGCTTTTGTGTGGATTACCGGAAGTTGAACCACATAACTCATAAGGATGCCTATCCTCTCCCTCGCATCGAAGAATCCTTGACTGCGTTGGGGTCGGCCGCCTACTTTTCCACACTGGATCTGACGAGCGGCTACTGGCAGGTGCCAATGGCAGAAGAGGATAGAGAAGACCACATTTGTGACCCCTATGGGTCTCTTCGAGTTCAAAAGTATGCCCTTTGGACTGTGCAATGCGCCTGCTACTTTCCAACGCCTAATGGAGTGATGCTTAGGGCATCTTAATTTCCGAGTGTTCTGTTGTATTTAGATGACATCATTGTCTATTCTCGGACATATCAGGAACACCTGGATCACCTGAAAGAAGTTTTCCAAGTCCTTATTCAACATGGACTCAAGGTTAAACCTTCCAAATGTCACTTGCTAAAGCCACAAGTGCACTATCTGGGACATGTCGTCAGTGCTCATGGAGTCCAGCCTGATCCAGACAAAGTGAGTGCTGTGAAAGAGTGGCCTACACCCAGGACGTTGCGAGACGTCCGAAGTTTCCTGGGGTTTGCTGGATATTACCGGCGCTTCATCCCCCATTTTGCTTAAATTGCTGGACCCTTAACCGAATTGCTGAGAGGGACTGCCCGGAATAATTATAATGGGAGGCTTCCCATACAGTGGGCTGAAGAACAAGAAGATGCCTTTCGAGCAACTCCTCACGGAACCCCCCGTTTTGGCGTATCCTGACTACAGCCTGCCGTTCCGTTTATACACAGACGCTAGCTTTGAAGGCCTGGGGGCGGTCTTATCTCAAGTGCAAGATGGCAAAGAGAGGGTGATTGCCTATGCCAGCCGGCATCTTCGAGGTGCTGAGAAGAATGATGCCAACTATAGCTCCTTCAACCTGGAGGTCCTGGCTCTGGTCTGGGCCATTACTGAGAAGTTTAAGGACAATCTGGCTGCTACTCCCTTCAAGGTCTACACTGATAACAACCCCTTGGCCCATTTGAACACTGCTAAGTTGGGAGCTCTTGAACAGCGTTGGGCCTCTCGGTTGGCCAACTATGATTTCAACATTAAGTATCGCAGCGGAAAAAACAATGTTAATGCAGATGTACTTTCTAACACGGCCCCGGGAGAAGCACCTCCTGCTGAAGATGTGTGGGAAGATGTGGAAATGCCTCCCTTCTACCGAAGGTGCGCGAGCCAGAGCGCTCTAACTGCCCAGGCGGGTGACGGACCTGAATCTCCCAAAGTCCCTGAAGATCTGTCCACCTGGAAGACACTTCAGGATGAAAGCCGGGTTATCGGGGACCTCCTAGACTATTGCCTCCACAAGAAAGTGCCCACTCGGGTGCGCAAGGCTCACGGGGACTTTGAATTGAAGCGGTTGTGGCGGCAGAGGAATCGCCTGTTCCTGCACAAGGGGCTGGTCTACCGAAGTTCTCTGGACCCAGTTTCCGGAGACCGCATACACCAGATTGTGGTTCCCAAAAGAGATGCAGCCATGGTCCTGAATGCCTATCATGATCAATCCGGACACTTCGGGGTCCATAAGACAGAAATCACCGTCAGAAGGAGATTTTACTGGATTGGGATGCGGGGAGACATCAAGAAATGGTATGCCGAGTGCTGTGTGCAACGTGATAAAGAACCCCCGAAGGGACGCAAGAGCCCCTTTGCATCCCATCTGTACAGAAAGGCCGAATCAAATTGTTGCCTTGGATCATGTCATGCTCTAACCATGGTGGATCATTATTCCAAGTGGGTGGTCGTGGTCCCTGTCACGGATCTTACCGCCAAGACTGCTGCTCAGCTCTTCTATCGACATTGGATCCAACCTCTGGGGTGTCCCGAATCGGTCCTCACGGATCGGGGAATCGCCTTTGAAGCCCAGTTGTTCCAGGAACTTTGCCGGTTGCATGATTGCAAGAAGCTCCGGACAACAGCCTACCATCCCCAAGGGAATGGGCTCTGCGAGAGGATCAATCAAGTGTTCATCCAAATGCTCAAAGCTGCCTCTGTCTCAAAGCACGAAGAGTGGCCTCAGCTGTTGCCTGAACTCCTAGAAATTTACAACAACACTGTCCACTGCTCTACGGGGTATACGCCCTTTTTCCTGATGATGGGCCGACACGGCAAATTGCCAAAGGATCGAACCTTCGGGCTACAGGCACCTTTCAACAATTCTCCTCAGGCTTCCCAAGGTTGGGTGTCAGAGCATCAACGAAGAATTGAGGAAGCCAAGGACATTGTTGAGAAGAAAATGGGTGAAGTTCATGAACGCCAGCAGAAAGATTATAATCGACATGCTTCGGCTCAGCCCTTGCAGCTTGGAGATAAAGCGTGGCTCAGAAAATTTCCTAGAACCCATAAATTGGACTCCTTGTGGGAAACGGAACCATACACTATTACTGCAGTTCCTTATCCTGAAATGGACGTGTACAAGATACAAAAAGACGGGTTCGAGCCACAGCTGGTCCACCTGAATAGGATAAAAGTGTGCCTGAAAGAAGATATGCTTGGCCCATCTCCTCCTACTCCTTCTGCTCCTCCTGCTACTTCTACTCCACCTCCAAAAAGGCCAATGAGAGAATATGTGGTGGGAGAAGGAATTCATTCCACTATCGACGTTCCTTTGTTCCCATCTCAGCAGCCTACCATGTATTGGGGTATACCGTTCCCAGCTCCATTCAACCAGCTGCCACTGGTTGCACCAATCAGTCAGTTGCCAGTAGCTGTTGCTCTCTGTCAACCACCATTGGTTGCTACACTCAGAGTCAGTCCTGCTCCAGTGACTGCTCCAGATATTGATGCCACTACTCCACCTGTCTTCAGAGAACCCCCCAGTCCAACCGAAGATGTTGCTTCTGTTTCCAGCCCTCCAGCTGGTCCCTCAGGGACTGAAGTTCTTGAAGAATCCCTAAGTGAAGGAACTCCTGATGACTCGGAGGTGGTGTTGCGGCGGTCTCAAAGGACTACACAGGGCAAACTACCCATAAGGTACCAGGACTCACATTTAGTACCTGCACACATAGTACCTTTGATAACCCACTTCAATGCTCTGGCTATCACTTATCAGTACTCTAGATTACTGACTTAAATGTACTACCTCAAGTTTCTCTAGTACATACACCAAAGTAAATATCTCACTCAAGAAAACACTTTAGGAATTGTAGCCTATTGAAATTCAATTCCTGCCACTGTTAGGTACACTTCTTCTTTTCCTTCTTTGCCTGTGTAAGATGCTGTGCCTGGCCAGTAGGTGCTCTTGCGAATATAGAATTAAACACGTAATGCGTAATGCGGCCTTCGACATCATCCAGACCCCCCACCCCCTTTAGTTTTGTACTCACCTCCGCTCGGCGGGACGTTAGGGTGCGCTGGTCCGGTGCTGCAGGACTGTCCGGTGGGGAGGTCATCCGGTGGGATAGTCGTTCCGGGCTGTCCATCTTCACCGGGGGGCCTCTTCTCCGCGCTTCGGGCTCGGAATAGAGGCGTTGCCTTGACGACGGCGAAGAGGGACGTTGCTAATGAACGTCCCTGTGTGTCGTCGTCAAGGCAACGTGACTATTCCGGGGCCGGGCCCGAAGCGCGCAGAAGAGGCCCCCCCGGTGAAGATGGACAGCCCGGAACGTCTATGCCACTGGACAACCTCCCCACCGGACAGTCCTGCAGCACCGGACCAGCGCACCCTAACGTCCCGCCGAGCGGAGGTGAGTACAAAACTAAAGGGGGTGGGGGGTCTGGATGATGTCGAAGGCCGCAGTGGTCTTCAACTTGCGGACCTCCAGAGGTTTCAAAACTACAACTCCCAGCAAGCCCGGACAGCTGATGGCTGCCCGGGCTTGCTGGGAGTTGTAGTTTTGAAACATCTGGAGGTCCGCAGGTTGAAGACCACTGAGGGCGGAGAGTTCACTCGAGTATAAGCCAAGGGGGTGTTTTCAGCACGAAAAATCGTGCTGAAAAACTCGGCTTATACTCGAGTATATACGGTATATGTAATATCCCAGTACAGGACATGGTCCTGAACTACACTTGGGCCCTGTCAGGTTGAGTCCCTCAGTGATCTGAGGGCTCTCCTGCAGTGTCTCCCCTGCTGTTATTATAGTGTTATTTAACCCCTTAAAGGGCTACTCCGCACCCCTAGACATCTTATCCCCTATCCAAAGGATAGGGGATAAGATGTCAGATCGCCGGGGTCCCGCTGCTGTGGGCCCCCGGGATCTCGGCTGCTGCGTCCACCTGTACGGCTGCCACCTCACACCAGGAATGCTGGAGACCGACCACATTGGCGGACGAGAGTGACGTCACGACGCCCCGCCCCCTCAATGCAAGTCTATGGGATGTCCGTCAGGGGCTGGGCGTGACGTCACATGGGGCGGAGTCGTGACGTCACTCTCGTCCGCCATTGTGGTCAGTCTCTGACATCTTATCCCCTATCCTTTGGATAGGGGATAAGATGTCTAGGGGTGCGGAGTACCCCTTTAAGAATGCAGGGTTTTTCAGTTTTTGCATTTTCATTTTTTCCTCATCACTTTCTAAAAATCATAACGCTTTTAATTTTGCACATACAATTCCATATTATGGCTTATTTTTTGTGCCACCAATTCTACTTCGCAGTGACTTTAGTCATATTACCAAAAAATCCACGGCGAAACGGAAAAAACATTAATTGTGTGACAAAATTGAAGAAAAAATGCCATTTGTAACTTTTGGGGGCTTCCGTTTCTACTCAGTGCATTTTTCGGTAAAAATGACACCTTTTCTTTAGTCTGTAGGTCCATACAGTGAAAATGATACCCTACTTATATAGGTTGGATTTTGTTGTACTTCTGAAAAAAATCATAACTACATGCAGGAAAATTTATACGTTAAAAATTCTCATTTTCTGACCCCTATAACTTTCTTATTTTTCCGTGTACGGGCCGGTATGAGGACTCATTTTTTGCACCATGATCTGAAGTTTTTATCGGTACCATTTTTGTATTGGTCAGACTTTTTGATCGCTTTTTTCATTATATAAAAAGTGACCCAAAATACGCTATTTTGGACTTTGGAATTTTTTTTGCACGTACGCCATTGACCGTGCAGTTTACTTAACGATATATTTTTATAATTCGGACATTTACGCACGCGGCGATACCACATATGTTTATTTTATTTACACTGGTTTTTTTTTATGGGAAGGGGGGGGGGTGATTCAAACTTTTATTAGGGAAGGGGTTAAATGACCTTTATTAACTTTTTTGGTTCACTTTTTTTTTTGCAGTCTTATAGCTCCCATAGGGGGCTATAACATTGCACACACTGATCTTTTACATTGATCCCTGCAAAGCCAAAGCTTTGCATTGATCAGTGTTATAGGCGGTCGATTGCTCAAACCTGTATCTCAGGCATGGAGCAATCAATCGCCGATCTGACGCGACGGAGACAGGTGAGGGGACCTCCGCTTGCGTGCTAGCTGATCTGCATAACCTGTCAATGGCTGGAAGAACTGACCAATCAGAATGGGGCATTCACTGGTAAAACCCCTGTATTACTGAAGCGTATGCACTGACTGGTGTCTGGTAGCGCCCCCTACTGTACAGAGAGGTACTACATGTTCTGTACTCTTTACCTGTGCCAGGGTTAGCTGCTCCTTTGGACACCAGGTGAGGACGGCTCCATGTTACATTTTTAGGACACTGTGTACTGTACAGGACCCTGAAGAAGCTTCTGTACTCTACATAGACCAGTGTTTCCCAACTAGGGTGCCTCCAGCTGTTGCAAAACTACAACTCCCAGCATGCCTGGACAGCCGAAGGCTGTCCGGGCATGCTGGGAGTTGTAGTTTTGCAACAGCTGGAGGCACCCTAGTTGGGAAACACTGACATAGACAGTGATTTACAGCTCCCAGCAGATCTTTCTTACTTTTATATGTAAGGGTTTGCTTTATATGTATTAGTTATCTACTTATTTTTCTTTAATCCTCATTTTTTCCTATTTTTTTGGATGACATTTTGGTGCCTTTAGAACCAATTACCAGGTTTCCATAGAGTTCTGGTCTCAACATACAATGGTTTCAATATACAATGGTCATCCCGGAACCAATTAATATTGTAACTTGAGGGACTACTGTATAATAGGATTTTAGTCAGTATGTCAATGTATAGTCAGTATAAAGTTATGTATTTTGTGTATAAGGTGTTAAGGACCTGTGGAGGTCACATGATATGTTCACATGATGTTATCACATGCTTACCCAGAGAGCACCAGCTTAACACATGACCTGCAGCTCGACCTATGGGCTTCTGGCTAAGCCCCCCTCTATATAAGGGGGCGGCCATTACAATCTCTCTCTTTTTGCTGAGGACAGCTAACTCTATTAAAGTCAAGACACTGATCAAGTCTATCCTAGTCTGCGTGGCTGAACTAAAGCCTATTACAATAACTACAAGTCCGAGCAAGCTGCACGGCCCTTTCTGTGTTACTGGCCATGTTACCGTCTCTCTGGCCTAGCTGTGAAGCGAACACCTGTCTGACCTCAGTAAAGCCTCCGTTAAACCATAACCTGGTTGTGGACTCTCATTTCACTGCCTAGCCAACTAGAATAGCCGAGATACCATGTGGGTGGTTCCGGTACCCAAGAACTACTCTGGCATCACAAACATTAGGGGTAAACAACACCTTGCCCCGGGGGTTAATACCATCTGTCTCATCCACCAACACCGCTACACCCTGTGGTCCCGCCATTCACCGTGGGCCACCACATATACAGTGATCCCTCAACTTACAATGGCCTCAACATACAATAATTTCAACATAGAATGGTCTTTTCTGGACCATTGTAAGTTGAAACCAGACTCAACATATAATGCTACTGACCGTCCAGATCTGTGAAACGTGTCAATAGCCGGAAGAACTGACCAATCAGAATGGGCATTTTACTGGTAAAACCCCTGTATTCCTGAAGTGTATGCACTGACTGATGTCTGGTAGCGCCCCCTACAGTACAGGGAGGTATTACATGTTCTGTACACTTTACCTGTACCAGGGTTACCTGCTCCTCTGGACACCAGGTAAGGGCGTCTCCATGTTACTTTTTTAGGACACTGAGTCTACTGTACAGGACCCCGAAGAAGCTCCTGTCCTCTACATAGACCAGCGTTTCCCAAGCAGGGTACCCCCAGCTGTTGCAAAACTACAACTTCCAGCATGCCCGGACAGCCAAAGGCTGTCCGGGCATGCTGGGAGTTGTAGTTTTGCAACAGCTGGAGGCTCCATGCTTGGGAAACACTGACATACACAGTGATTTACAGCTCCCAGCAGATCTTTCTTACTTTTATATGTAAGGATTTGCTTTATCTATATTAGTTATCTACTTCTTTTTCTTTAATTCTCACTTTTTCCTATTTTGGATGACATTTTGGTGCCTTTAGAACCAATTACCAGGTTTCCATAGAGTTCTGGCCTCAACATACAATGGTTTCGACATACAATGGTCGTCCTGGAACCAATTAATATTGTAACTTGAGGGACCATTTTATATATATATATATATATATATATATATATATATATATATATGAAGGGAAAACCTGCAGGAACATGTGGTGTCCCACTACAGGTTATGTCCTGTATTACCTGTAGGCCCTGTCAGGTTGAGTCCCTCAGTGACCTGGGGGCTCCCCTGCAAGTGTTATCTTGCTAGTTTATTAAATGTGGTGTATGTTACCTTAAGACCACAGATAGGATTCTAGTGTATCGATAGAATATAGGACCTTTGGAGGACTCCAGGACCTGTGTGAGTAAGCTGATCACATATTGTGTTATACTGTTATATGATTTGTTGCAATATGTAATCCCAGAGATCACAAGGTTTAACCTATGACCCACAGCTTGACCAATGGGCTATAGTCCAGCTCCCTCACTATATAAGGGGCAGCCATCTTTAATTCCCTCTCTTCCCTCAGACTCTTCTGAGAGATAACATCAAAGTCTTTGCTGAAGCAGCTACTAGAGAATCTCAGGACAAGTGTTCAGCATCTGGAGTTCCACAAAGCTACAAGTCTCTCCAGTAAGTCTCAAGTCTATGTCTGCTGTCACTGAAGTTAGTCAAGTCCTGCACATTGTCAAATCCAGTCTAATTTACTACAAGTATTGGTCCAGCAAGCTGCGAGTCCCTCTGGGTATTGGTCACATCTCTGGGACAATCTGGCCATAGCTGTGAAGATAATTACACCTGTCTTCTATTCAGTAAAGCCTCCGTTTACCTGCAACAGGTTGTGGACTCTTTATTCACAACTAGCCCTTGGGATAGTGGAGAATCCGGGCGTCTGGTGTTCCGGAACCCGAAAACCACACTGGCTTTATAGGGACTATGTTGGATATGAAGGCCAGAGGGGCTCCAGCACTTCAAGCCACCACCGAACTACCTAGTGGCGAAACCCCTGCAGCGACCCCCACAGTCAGTTGGTGAAAGAGACTTCTTCAGAAGAGAATCCTTTTAGAGAAAACAGTGAGAGACCAGTTAGAAAGACCGCTCCCTGGCCAGAAACCCCCAAAGAGGCGTCAGGGAACCGTCACCACCTTCAATATTAAGCAGGGATTTGGATTTTTATATGCTGATAAGACTAGCCGGAAACTTTTTGTCAACCGGCAGTCAGTCATCAGGCGGTATCTTCCACGATACATGCACAACCTGCATCCAGGAGAGCAGATTGAGTATACCCCCATGCGTGATCCCAGAGGATGGTGGGCTGCTGCAGTTACAAGGCCCTCTACTCCACAAAGTGTGACGCGGCCAGCCACAGAATGCTGGGACGAGCCAGACGATGTCCCATGTCTGTCCCAAGGACTGAGGCTCACATCCAAAGGACTGTGTTTTGGGCCACTGTCCCTTTCAGACTGCACTGCTCCTAATCCTGTTAACCCTGAGGTCCCTGCTTCTGTGCCTCCAAGGGCGGATTTTGAAGCTCCCAAAGCCAGAATGTCTACTGATAGCAGCCATGTCCCCTGTCACTACTGTCGTGGACACATCTCTTACTGTGACCTTGCACCTATACCCGGTCGTCCATGTCTGCTTCAGTATAACATCACTGCATGCGGCTGCCCCTTCTTCCATTCCCCCTTTTTCAAGTCCGCCAATGCCAGGATCTAAGAAAGCCAAAGTGTGAGCTCCAGTGACGGCAATCATAGGAAAGAAATTCCATCAACACTGGTGCCTCAAGACTCTGTTTTTGCCCTGTTGGCAGCATATCCTTTAACTAATGTTCAAGCTGACGGTGCCTGGCTGAACAGCCATGATGTTTCTGTTTGGGGGGGGGGGGTTAAGGTTATTGTATTGTGTTGGGGGTTTGATGTTCTGCACCAGCCTAGCTGCTTTACCATGGGTCAGGACCTCATGGACTCAAGTTCATTGCCACGCACTCTATTGTGGCAACAAAGGAAAGCGACGGCACAATTACTTATATTGGAATCCTTATAACATCATATGTTGTATGTGTAACAGGGTACATTCACCGAGTTGTGATTTAAAACTTCCCATACTTTATTGAATGTCCATGGTTTAAATCAGTTCAGGCACACGGGAGAGCGACAGAAACAAAGAAGCTCCGGAGAGCCGACGGATCCGGTGACAGCTGTTTCACATCACAGCAAAGCTATCTGATCACACAGTGTCCAGTCCAGATACTTCAGAGACTATTCTATTACTACCAAGTTTTTACAGTACAATTAAAAATATTTTTGTACTTTTGATATCTTGCTGCCTTTACTTGTAGGTACTGTTCTACACTCCAGTGTGCGCGGAGGATGGTTTACCTCAAAGAGGGGGAGTATGTAGTGTCCCACATGGTCCACCACAAAACCTGTGCTGAGGTGTTACTTGTGCCATTTGTTTTGTTTTAGAACGTTTTATGCTGAAGCAAGTTAATTACTGTCATTTATGCCTACGAAACCAGGCTGAAAGTTGTACAGAGTATTCCGATAATAAAAAAATATAAATAAAAAAATATATACTTAAACCAATATAAGGCCCAAACTTTATAAGTGCATCATTTACAATGGTGGAGTTTTTTCAAAACCTGTGCAGAGGAAAAGTTTGCCAGTTGCCCATAGCAACCAATCTGATTGCTTCTTTAATTTTTTAAGGGGCATTTTTTTTTATCTAAATAGTGATCTAATTGGTTGCTATGGGCAACTTTTGTGACCTTTTATGCACCACAGGAAGTTAAGCAGTTCATACTGACATGTTCTCCTTTCTGCCCCCCTCTCTGTCAAACAAGTAGGAGCGGCAACAGGTGAAAAAAAGGGCTTTGGTGTGCGCACACTGTTGGTGAGATCTCATAGTTCAGGAGTCTGTACCTTAATGGTCTATTCACACGTACAGTATTCTGTGCAGATTTGATGCGCAGGATTTTCTACTGCAGATTTCAATGTAAACTGAACACAGCTTGAAATCCTGCGCATCAATTATCCATTTTGAATAAAGTTTCACTTGTTTGATTGAAATTCCAAGAAACAAAAACTGTGCAAAGTCAAAAACCGTATGGTGAAAACCAGATGGAACCGTACACACATACAGGTCTGTACGGTTCCCATTGACTCCCATGTTAAAAAAAAAAAAAAAATACGGTTTAAGGCTGGATTCACACTACGTTTTGTATTACGGTTCCCGTATACGGCTGGGAGGAGGGGCTTAATCGCATATAGGGGAACCGTATAGGGCAGCCGTATAGGGGAACCATATTTAATGCATGTCTATGAGCCGACCGCAGTGAACCGCAGCCTCTGGTCAGCTGCGTTTTTGGACGTATGCGGTTTCCCGACCGCAGGCAAAAACGTGGTCGACCGCGATTTTGGGTACAGGTAAAAAAAAAAAAAAGACAAAACCGTATAAGACTCAAAACGGACTAAACCGGATGATGCGTTTGACATACGGTTCACAATGTTAAGTCAATGAATATGGTTTTCTATGCGGTGAATACGTGAACTGTATAGCAAAAATGTTGTGCGTGTGCACCCTAAGTGATGATGCATACAGCACTGTAGGCATCACTGTTCACGTTCCATGAAGGGAGCGGTGATGTAAACATTACAGGGTATGCATCTCCATGATTACCAGACCTGAACAAGAGGGGGCAGTAGGGAGAAAGTGTTGAGTAGTCATGTGAACCGCTGAACTTATTATTGTGCATAAAAGGCCAAAAACGTATTAAAGGGGTACTCCAGTGGAAAACCAGCTTTTTTTTAAAACCAACTGATGCCACAAAGTTAAATGGATTTGTAAATGACTTCTATTTAAAAATCTTAATCCTTCCAGTACTTATCAGCTGCTGCATGCTCCACATGAAGTTGAAGTTGCGTAGTTCTTTCCAGTCCAACCACAGTGCTCTCTGCTGACACCTCTGTCCATTTCAGGAACTGTCCAGAGCAGGAGAGGTTTGCTATGGGGATTTTCTCCTGCTCTGGACAGTTCCTGACATGGACAGAGGTGTCAGCAGAGAGCACTGTGGTCAGACAGAATTCAAAAAGAAAATAACTTCCTCTGTAGTATACAGCAGCTGATAAGTACTGGAAGGATTAAGATTTTTAAATTGAAGTAATTTACAAATCTGTTTAACTTTCTGGCACCAGTTGATTTAAAAAATAAATAAATAAATAAATAATTCCACCAGAGTGTTCACACTGAGGAATTGGGGCGGAAATCAAGCAGAAATTTTCTGCCTCAAAATAGTTACTTTTCCACAGGAACTCACAGAGATTTCACGCGGAAATGCAGGTTTCATGCGGAGGAGGAGTATCAAGTATTTCTATTCATAAAATTTATTTATTTTTTCATGCGGAAATTCCGAGCGAATTCCGCGTGGAAATGCTTCTGACTCAAAAAAAATTAACATTGATCTCTATGGGAGAACGACGCTGATTCCGCCTGAAAGAAAGAACATGTTCTTTCTTCAAGCGGAACAGACTTCCTCGTCAGAATTCTGCTTGAGGAAATTCCTCAGTGTGAACCGAGGGGCAGAAATTCTGCACAACTCTATGGGGGATTTCACTGCTGAATGAATTGGAGAGGAAAAAGCGATCAGAATTACACGTGGAAATTCCTCTCCAATTCCTCAGTGTGAACATACCCTAAGTTACATTGATAGACAGAGGGGGTGATACTGCGAGTGTGGGGGTACCATTAAGGGGAAGGGGCACTTAGTACCAAAAGGATGATACTCCTTTTCTGTCTGACCACAGTGCTCTCTGTTGACACCTCTGTCCATGTCAGGAACTGTCCAGAGTAGGAGCAAATCCCCATAGTAAACCTCTTCTGCTCTGGACAGTTCCTGACATGGACAGAGGTGTCAGCAGAGAGCACTGTGGTCATACAGAAAAGGAGCATCACCCTCTTGGTACTCAGTGCCCCCTTCCCCTTCATGGTACCCCCACACTTGCAGTATCCCCCCCTCTGTACTCAGATCCCCCATTCTACCCTCATAGTATCTCCACACTCGCAGTACAACCCTCTCATGGTACCCTCACACTCACAGTATAACCCCCTGTACTCAGCAACCCCCTTCATGGTTTCCCCTCCTTTTTGTATTCAGTGCCCCCATGGTACCCCTACACTCTTAGCCCCTCTCTCAGTACTTAGCACCCCCTTCTCTCCTTATGGTGCCCCCTACACTAGATATATAACCCCTCTCTCGGTACTCAGCACCCCCTTCTCTTATGGCACCCCCCCCCACCCGCAGTATCACCTCCTCGGTACTCAGCACCCCCTTGTCCACACATGGTACCCCCTACACTCGAATTATCACCCCCTCGGTACTCAGCACCCCTCTGTCCACACATGGTACCCCCACACTTGCATTATCACCCCCTCAGTACTCAGCATCCCTTTGTCCACACATGGTACTCCCACCCCCAGTATCACCCCCTCGGTACTCAGCACCCCTTTGTCCACACATGGTTCCCCCCACACCTGCAGTACTCAGCGCCCCCCTTGTCCACACATGGTCTCCCCCACACTCGCAGTATCACTCCTCAGTACTCAGCACTGCCTTGTCCACACATGGTTCCCCCCACACCCGCAGTATCATCCCCTCAGTACTCAGCGCCCCCCTTGTCCACACATGGTCTCCCCCACACTCGCAGTATCACTCCTCAGTACTCAGCACTGCCTTGTCCACACATGGTACCCCCCAACCCGCAGTACTCAGCACCCCCTTGTCCACACCTGGCCCCCCCCCCCCACCCGCAGTATCACCCCCTCAGTACTCAGCACCCCCTTGTCCACACATGGTTCCCCCCACACCCGCAGTATCACCCCCTCAGTACTCTGCGCCCCCTCGTCCACACATGGTTCCCCCCACACCCGCAGTATCACCCCCTCAGTACTCTGCGCCCCCTCGTCCACACATGGTTCCCCCCACACCCGCAGTATCACCCCCTCAGTACTCGGCGCCCCCTCGTCCACACATGGTTCCCCACACCCGCAGTATCACCCCCTCAGTACTCGGCGCCCCCCTCGTCCACACATGGTTCCCCACACCCGCAGTATCACCCCCTCAGTACTCTGCGCCCCCTCGTCCACACATGGTTCCCCCCACACCCGCAGTATCACCCCCTCAGTACTCGGCGCCCCCCTTGTCCACACATGGTTCCCCCCACACCCGCAGTATCACCCCCTCAGTACTCTGCGCCCCCCTCGTCCACACATGGTTCCCCACACCCGCAGTATCACCCCCTCAGTACTCGGCGCCCCCCTTGTCCACACATGGTTCCCCCCACACCCGCAGTATCACCCCCTCAGTACTCAGCGCCCCCCTTGTCCACACATGGTTCCCCACACCCGCAGTATCACCCCCTCAGTACTCAGCACCCCCTCGTCCACACATGGTTTCCCCCCACACCCGCAGTATCACCCCCTCAGTACTCAGCGCCCCCCTTGTCCACACATGGTTCCCCCCACACCCGCAGTATCACCCCCTCAGTACTCTGCGCCCCCCTCGTCCACACATGGTTCCCCACACCCGCAGTATCACCCCCTCAGTACTCGGCGCCCCCCTTGTCCACACATGGTTCCCCCCACACCCGCAGTATCACCCCCTCAGTACTCAGCGCCCCCCTTGTCCACACATGGTTCCCCCCACACCCGCAGTATCACCCCCTCAGTACTCAGCACCCCCTCGTCCACACATGGTTCCCCCCACACCCGCAGTGTCTATGGGTTCTCGCTGACAGCCCGGACCCCAGTGCTCCCCCCCCCGCAGTGACAGACACGGCCACACCCCCGCCCCACAATGCAGTTCGCGCTGGACATGGCGGCGGTGTGAGCTGTGTGTTCGGGGCCTGCACAGTGCTAGGAGCCGAACATGGCGCTCCCCCCGCAGCGACCTCGGGAATAAGGGCCACAGGAGTCAGCACACCCCAGCCCGGGGCCGCCTCTCTGAGCCCGGACCTCAGGTAGGTGACCTCCGCGTCCTTCGTATCCCGGGCCCGGACTGTATGCGGGAGACGGTCGGGGGGACAGAGGGGGCTACCGGGGGGCTGTGTGTGACAGCGGGGGCAGCACACTGCACGGATCGGAGAGGGGCCCCGAGTACTCCCTGAGTGTTAGGGGGTGTGTTTATGACGTCACCGTGTTTACATTCTCTCTGTGACGTCACTGTTTACGTGCTGTCATAACCGGTAGAGCCTGCAGCGTGGTCTGTGCTGTCTCGTTGGTGTAATGTACTATATACACTAGATGAAATACATGTACTATATGCACTAGATGGAATACATGTACTATATACACTAGATGGAATACATGTACTATATACACTAGATGGAATACATGTACTATATACACTAGAAGGAATACATGTACCATATACACTAGATGGAATACATGTACCATATACACTAGAAGGAATACATGTACCATATACACTAGATGGAATACATGTACCATATACACTAGATGGAATACATGTACCATATACACTAGATGGAATACATGTACCATATACACTAGATGGAATACATGTACCATATACACTAGATGGAATACATGTACCATATACACTAGATGGAATACATGTACCATATACACTAGATGGAATACATGTACCATATACACTAGATGGAATACATGTACCATATACACTAGATGGAATACATGTACCATATACACTAGATGGAATACATGTACCATATACACTAGATGGAATACATGTACCATATACACTAGATGGAATACATGTACCATATACACTAGATGGAATACATGTACCATATACACTAGATGGAATACATGTACCATATACACTAGATGGAATACATGTACCATATACACTAGATGGAATACATGTACCATATACACTAGATGGAATACATGTACCATATACACTAGATGGAATACATGTACCATATACACTAGAGGGAATACATGTACCATATACACTAGAGGGAATACATGTACCATATACACTAGAGGGAATACATGTACTATATACACTAGAGGGAATACATGTACTATATACACTAGAGGGAATACATGTACTATATACACTAGAGGGAATACATGTACTATATACACTAGAGGGAATACATGTACTATATGCACTAGAGGGAATACATGTACTATATGCACTAGAGGGAATACATGTACTATATGCACTAGAGGGAATACATGTACTATATGCACTAGAGGGAATACATGTACTATATGCACTAGAGGGAATACATGTACTATATGCACTAGAGGGAATACATGTACTATATGCACTAGATGGAATACATGTACTATATGCACTAGATGGAATACATGTACTATATGCACTAGATGGAATACATGTACTATATGCACTAGATGGAATACATGTACTATATGCACTAGATGGAATACATGTACTATATGCACTAGATGGAATACATGTACTATATGCACTAGATGGAATACATGTACTATATGCACTAGATGGAATACATGTACTATATGCACTAGATGGAATACATGTACTATATGCACTAGATGGAATACATGTACTATATGCACTAGATGGAATACATGTACTATATGCACTAGATGGAATACATGTACTATATGCACTAGATGGAATACATGTACTATATGCACTAGATGGAATACATGTACTATATGCACTAGATGGAATACATGTACTATATGCACTAGATGGAATACATGTACTATATGCACTAGATGGAATACATGTACTATATGCACTAGATGGAATACATGTACTATATGCACTAGATGGAATACATGTACTATATGCACTAGATGGAATACATGTACTATATGCACTAGATGGAATACATGTACTATATGCACTAGATGGAATACATGTACTATATGCACTAGATGGAATACATGTACTATATGCACTAGATGGAATACATGTACTATATGCACTAGATGGAATACATGTACTATATGCACTAGATGGAATACATGTACTATATGCACTAGATGGAATACATGTACTATATGCACTAGATGGAATACATGTACTATATGCACTAGATGGAATACATGTACTATATGCACTAGATGGAATACATGTACTATATGCACTAGATGGAATACATGTACTATATGCACTAGATGGAATACATGTACTATATGCACTAGATGGAATACATGTACTATATGCACTAGATGGAATACATGTACTATATGCACTAGATGGAATACATGTACTATATGCACTAGATGGAATACATGTACTATATGCACTAGATGGAATACATGTACTATATGCACTAGATGGAATACATGTACTATATGCACTAGATGGAATACATGTACTATATGCACTAGAGGGAATAATATACAGCGTGCACTCGATGCAGTATAATATACAGCGTGCACTCGATGCAGTATAATATACAGCGTGCACTCGATGCAGTATAATATACAGCGTGCACTAGGTGCAGTATAATATACAGCGTGCACTAGGTGCAGTATAATATACAGCGTGCACTAGATGTAGTACATTTTATAGGCAACAGGCTAATCATGTAGGAAGTTATCAGCAATGTACTGGCTTCTCAAGAGTCATTCCCCCTGGAGTGACATCACACATGGACATCTCTTCTATGGTGACATCACACATGGACATCTTTTCTATGGGGACATCACCCATGGACATATCCTATGGTGACATCACTCGTGGACATCTCTTCTATGGTGACATCACCCGTGGACATCTCTTCTATGGTGACATCACGCATGGACATCTCTTCTATGGTGACATCACGCATGGACATATCCTATGGTGACATCACTCGTGGACATCTCTTCTATGGTGACATCACTCATGGACATCTCTTCTATGGTGACATCACGCATGGACATATCCTATGGTGACATCACTCGTGGACATCTCTTCTATGGTGACATCACTCGTGGACATCTCTTCTATGGTGACATCACTCGTGGACATCTCTTCTATGGTGACATCACTCGTGGACATCTCTTCTATGGTGACATCACACATGGACATATCCTATGGTGACATCACTCGTGGACATATCCTATGGTGACATCACTCGTGGACATCTCTTATGGTGACATCACTCGTGGACATCTCTGCTGTGGTGACATCACTCATGGACATTTCTGTGGTGACATCACCCATGGTCATCTCCTCTAGAGTGATATTACATTTGGACATTTACTCTAGAGCAGTGTTTCTCAACCAGGGTGCCTCCAGCTGTTGCAAAACTACAACCCTCAGCATGCCTGGACAGCCGAAGGCTGTCCAGGCGTGCTGGGAATTGTAGTTTTGCAACAGCTGAAGGCACCCTGGTTGGGAAACACTGCTCTAGAGTGACATCGCTCATGGTCATTTCCTCTAGAGTGACCTTGGACACCTCCTTTACCCTTGGACATCTCCTTTAGGATGACCATCACTTGCGGTCATTTAGCTAATACCTAGTGGACCCCATTGGTCTTGTTGAGGTCTTAGGGTGCGTTCACACCTGCGTATTTTCTGCTGCAGATCTACTTCTGCAGATTTTGCAACCCATTCAAGTCAATGGGAAATAAAATCTGCAGAAGCAGATCTGCGGCAGAAAATATGCTTGTGTGAACGTACCCTTAATCATTTTGTCAGTGAGAATAGCACTACGCGCAAATGTAGTTGAAACCATGAGTGTGATCATCCTAGCCTACCAGAGGGGATCTGAGATGGGGGACAAAGCGTTTCCAGTGTTTACTCTTGAGTTACCATTACTGTGTGACTAGTGGAGGTGAAGTCTGTCCTTACGACTGCTATGAGACTAGTAGGACATTTATTGTCTTTGTTAAGTGAGTTTTTAAGTCTTTTTTTTTTTTTTTTGCTTTGGTTTTACTTATGTGTGACGCATTTATCATACTATCAAGGGGGTTGGGGTGGGGGGTGGGGTTCATAAATTTGACGTACGTAATCACTTCAGATCACCATTTTGTATGATTCCTCTTCTCCTCCACCACTTTTCCGCACAGATTTCTAAGCCTGGTCTGTCCAGGTTTAGGTTTGCGACTTTTTTTTATTCCTACATGCGACATTCACACTACATAAATTTATGACCACTGCAAAGTGAAAACTCAAAGTGCTTAGATAAGGCTGTTTGCTACTTTCTGCGTACCCACGAAAGGCGGAAAAAAAGGGCTTATGCGCACTTGCGACATTTTGTGCGCTCTGCATAAGGGAAAAAAAAAACTAAAAGCTCTAAATGCAAAGACAAATCTTCCCCCCCCTCTTCAGCCAAGTATATGGGGTTGCGTATACTTCATTACAGAGGAATTTTGGCCGATAAAGCGAAGCTGTTGTCATGTAACCATCGTAACTCATCTCTGATAGCGGCTCCGCTCTAGGATTGGATCAGGACTTGTGCTGGCACAATGCCGCCCCCTATCTGTCAGTAAGACTGTTCACACCACATTCACCCTGCCACATCTATGAGTAAAGGTGACACTTTCTAATGTGCAAATAGGGGGGTGGGTGGGGGTCCTGAACTGACTTTAGTAGGAGAAAGCTTCAACCAGCTGCTGTAGAGAGAATGGAGTTGGTGTTGGAGGCTCCATTGCAGATTCTGTCATATTTTATAGGAAGAATAGAGCAGCAGGTAGGACTATCCTTCCTGTCAAAATGATGTCAGTAGGACAGTGTTTTCCAACCAGTGTGTCTCCAGCTGTTGCAAATCTCCCAGCATGCCCAGGGCCTGCATGGGTTGTCAATGAGTAGAGCAGTATTTCCCAACCAGAGTACCCCCAGCTGTTGCAAATCTACAACTCCCAGCATGCCCGTATGCTTGGCTGACAGTTGCTTTTCCTGACCCCTCAATGCATATGCATGCTCAGTTCACCAGGGCATGCGTGTGTTGTCAATGAGTAGATCTGTGTTTCCCAACCAGTGTGTCTCCAGCTGTTGCAAATCTCTCAGCATGCCCATTTGTTTGGCTAACAGCTTCTTGTTCTGACCCCCCCCCATGCATATGCATGCTCAGTTCAGCAGAGCCTGCATGGGTTGTCAATAAGTAGATCAGTGTTTCCCAACCAGTGGGCCGACAGCTGTTGCAAAACTACAACTCCCAGCCATGCTGGGAGTTGTAGTTTTTTTTAACAGCTGGCGTTATACTGGTTGGGAAACACTGCAGTAAGGGTCTGTTGGGTTTCGTTTCCATCGACAGATCCCACACACCATCATTTTCCGTTTCTTATGAATAGTCGCCATGTTTTACTATGTTTTCCCCGCAATGGGGAGACCAGGATAATTGTCTGAATAGAACAGTATACAACTACATTGTTCTATACCAGTGTTTCCCCAGACAGCGTGCCTCCAGCTGTTGCAAAACTACAATGTCCAGCTGTCATGGGCATGCTGGGAGTTGTAGTTTTGCAACAGCTGGGGGCACGCTGGTTGGGAAACACTGTTCTATACAAAGACTTACTGACAAAAATATAATAAACATGCCACTATAGGTGAAATCCTCCCAACATATTCTACAAATACACTGTCAAATTACCTTAAAAAGTAAGTATGACCCCGTATACATTAGGGGGAAAAAAAATTCTGCAATTGCTCAGGTTTAAGTTTGAAAATAAATGATATTGTACAATGTTTGTGGACATCAGACAAATACCGGAAAATAAATATTAGGGTGGGGTTGGGTGTTTTCAGATGCTTTTCTGCACATTTGGGATTTTTTCGTAGCTTTAGATGCCGTATATATAATATATATATATATATATATATATATATATATATATATATATATATATATATATATATATATATATAGGTATATATTATTAGCTGGCAAAAAATAATTATGGCACAGGATCCAGTGAGCTACATTAAGTAGGCTTGTTGCACACTCTTACTTATGACAGCTAGCATACTTTATGGAAATATTTAAATATTATGGGGGAGATTTATCAAAACCTGTGCAGAGGAAAAGCTGCCCAGTTGCCCATAGCAACCAATCAGATTGCTTCTTTCATTTTTCACAAGGCATCTGCAAAATGAAAGAAGCAATCTGATTGGTTGCTATGGGCAACTCAGCAGCTTTTCCAGGAAAAGCTGCTGAGTTGCCCATAGCAACCAATCAGATCCCTTCTTTCATTTTTCACAAGGCCTCTGCAAAATGAAAGAAGCGATTTGATTGGTTGCTATGGGCATCTGGTCAGCTTTTCCTCTGCACAGGTTTTGATAAATCTCCCCCATAATATTTAAAAAAAATAATAATAATTCTTCTCAGGGCAATCCCATTGAAGTGAATAGGAAACCGCTGCCACAAATAGTGTGTTTTATCTTGAGCATAAGCCAGTGTTTCCCAAGGGTGCCCCCAGCTGTTGCAAAACTACAACTTCCAGCATGCCCAGACAGCCAAATAGTGTGGTGGGGGTGCTGGGTATTGGACCCCCACTGTTTTATCTTTAGCGTAAGCCAGTGATTCTCAACCAGGATGCCCCCCAGCAGTTGTAAAACTACAACTCCCAGCATGCCCGGACAGCCAAATAGTGTGGTGGGGGTGCTGGGTATCGGACCCCCACTGTTTTATCTTTAGCATAAGCAAGTGTTTCCCAACCAGGATGCCCCCAGCTGTTGCAAAACTACAACTCCCAGCATGCCCAGACAGCCAAATAGTGTGGTGGGGGTACTGGGTATCGGACCCCCACTGTTTTATCTTTAGCATAAGCAAGTGTTTCCCAACCAGGGTGCCCCCAGCTGTTGCAAAACTACAACTCCCAGCATGCCCAGACAGCCAAATAGTGTGGTGAGGGTGCTGGGTATCGGACCCCCACTGTTTTATCTTTAGCATAAGCAAGTGTTTACCAACCAGGGTGCCCCCAGCTGTTGCAAAACTACAACTCCCAGCATGCCCAGACAGCCAAATAGTGTGGTGGGGGTACTGGGTATCGGACCCCCACTGTTTTATCTTTAGCATAAGCAAGTGTTTCCCAACCAGGGTGCCCCCAGCTGTTGCAAAACTACAACTCTCAGCTTGCCCAGACAGCCAAATAGTGTGGTGGGGGTGCTGGGTATCGGACCCCCACTGTTTTATCTTTAGCATAAGCAAGTGTTTCCCAACCAGGGTGCCCCCAGCTGTTGCAAAACTACAACTCCCAGCATGCCCAGACAGCCAAATAGTGTGGTGGGGGTACTGGTTATCGGACCCCCACTGTTTTATCTTTAGCATAAGCAAGTGTTTCCCAACCAGGGTGCCCCCAGCTGTTGCAAAACTACAACTCTCAGCTTGCCCAGACAGCCAAATAGTGTGGTGGGGGTGCTGGGTATCGGACTCCCACTGTTTTATCTTTAGCATAAGCAAGTGTTTCCCAACCAGGGTGCCCACAGCTGTTGCAAAACTACAACTCCCAGCATGCCCAGACAGCCAAATAGTGTGGTGGGGGTGCTGGGTATCGGACCCCCACTGTTTTATCTTTAGCATAAGCAAGTGTTTCCCAACCAGGGTGCCCCCAGCTGTTGCAAAACTACAACTCCCAGCATGCCCAGACAGCCAAATAGTGAGGTGGGGGTACTGGGTATCGGACCCCCACTGTTTTATCTTTAGCATAAGCAAGTGTTTCCCAACCAGGGTGGCCCCAGCTGTTGCAAAACTACAACTCCCAGCATGCCCAGACAGCCAAATAGTGTGGTGGGGGTACTGGGTATCGGACCCCCACTGTTTTATCTTTAGCATAAGCAAGTGTTTCCCAACCAGGGTGCCCCCAGCTGTTGCAAAACTACAACTCCCAGCATGCCCAGAGAGCCAAATAGTGAGGTGGGGGTACTGGGTATCAGACCCCCACTGTTTTATCTTTAGCATAAGCAAGTGTTTCCCAACCAGGGTGCCCCCAGCTGTTGCAAAACTACAACTCCCAGCATGCCCAGAGAGCCAAATAGTGTGGTGGGGGTGCTGGGTATCAGACCCCCACTGTTTTATCTTTAGCATAAGCAAGTGTTTCCCAACCAGGGTGCCCCCAGCTGTTGCAAAACTACAACTCCCAGCATGCCCGGACAGCCTTCGGCTGTCCGGGCATGCTGGGAATTGTAGTTTTGCAACAGCTGGAGGTAAAAACCCTGCTCTATGTGAAGAATAAGAAGAAAAGTGGACGAAAGCTTCAGGAAACTCAGTGGTTTCACGTAGTCTGCAGTTTGCGGAGTTGAGTTTCACTTCTGTCACATGAGGTGTCACCAGCTGACAGAGGAGGGGGTGCATGTGACAGTGTTTTTTTCCACCATGGTTATCAGCCATGACGGAGGGTATAGTTAGTACAGCAGCTGATTATTGGGAGGGGTGGAGGAAAAATCCCCAAATAATAGCTAAATAATTGTAACATTTTTTTATTTTTGCCTCCTGTAACCTGAACTAACAGAATTCTGTATCTACCACCCGTGCGCTGCAGCACCCACCGGGACACCTTGTTTGTCATTGCACTTTTTCCTTGTATTTGAATATTACTTTTAGAGTATTGCGTTGCAAATCCAGTCTGTGTTGGTTGTTTCTGTACTGCCACAGATATAGGGAGAATCACAGGGGGACTATCTTAATCCGAATGGAGTTTATTTCATTTCTCCATGTCGCTATCTTTAAAAAAAGAAAATAAATAAAATAAAAAAATACATAAATAAAATATATTTATTAAAGTTTTTTTTTTATTTTTTTTTTAATATCAACTGGCTCCAGAAAGTTAAACAGATTTGTAAATGACTTCTATAAAAAAAATTTTTTTAATCCTTTCAATAATTATCAGCTGCTGAAGTTGAGTTGTTGTTTTCTGTCTGGCAACAGTGCTCTCTGTTGCAATTCTTTGCTTGTCTCGGGAACTGCACAGAGTAGAAGAGGTTTGCTATGGGGATTTGCTTCTAAACTGGGCGGTTCCCGAGACACACGTCAGCAGAGAGCACTTAGACAGAAAAGAACAACTCAAATTCAGCAGCTCATAAGTACTGAAAGGATTAAAGGAGTAGTCCAGTGGTGACCCAGTGGTGAACAACTTATCCCCTATCCTAAGGATAGGGGATAAGTTGCAGATCGCGGGGGGTCCGACCGCTGGGGCCCCCCGCGATCTCCTGTACGGAGCCCCGACAGCCCGCGGGAAGGGGGCGTGTCGACCTCCGCACGAAGCGGCGGCCCACACGCCCCCTCAATACAACGCTATGGCAGAGCCGAAGCGCTGCCTTCGGCAATCTCCGGCTCTGCCATAGCGATGTATTGAGGGGGCGTGTCGGCCTCCGCTTCGTGCGGAGGTCGACACCCGCTATCTGGCCGGAGAGCCTGGCCCCCGTACACAGAGATCGCAGGGGGCCCCAGCGGTCGGACCCCCCGCGATCTCAAACTTATCCCCTATCCTTAGGATAGGGGTTACGTTTTTCACTACTGGACTACCCCTTTAAACAGATTTGTAAATTACTTCTAAAATATTTTTTTTTAATCCTTTCAATAATTATCAGCTGCTGAAGTTGAGTTGTTGTTTTCTGTCTGGCAACAGTGCTCTCTGCTGACATCTCTGCTTGTCTCGGGAACTGCACAGAGTAGAAGAGGTTTGCTATGGGGATTTGCTTCTAAACTGGGCGTTTCCCGAGACACTTGTCAGCAGAGAGCACTTAGACAGAAAAGAACAACTCAAATTCAGCAGCTCATAAGTACTGAAAGGATTAAAATTTTTTAATAGAAGTAATTCACAAATCTGTTTAACTTTCTGGAACCAGTTGATCTATAAAAAAAAAAGTTTTTTTCCTGGATAACCCCTTTAATATAAACAAACAGCAGCACAGCACTCCAAAGTATCGTGAAAAATCTAAAATGTGGTTTATTCAACCCATGTAAAAGCAGCAACGTTTCAATTCTTCAATAGAATCATATATATTTTTAATAAATATCTATATATATTATCTCCAAGATTTCACAGTAGTCCAAAGCTGTCAGTACTCTTTGAATTAATGTTAGAGGATACCAATGATTTCATCCATATCCACTAACAATCTATGCCTCTTAGGGCATGTTCCCACTTGGCGTATACGCAGCGTATTTCACGCTGCGCAAAATCTGCAGCAGAAGCGGGAAATACGCTGCGTATCCCTCGCTCACCATACACACAAGGCTTTCCGGCGGAAGCTCTATGTGTGCAGTGAGTTTTGGAGGCGGAGCCGCGCGCCACAGTCACATCGGCACATGGCCCCGCCTCTAAAACTCACTACGCACACAGGGTTGCCGCCAGAAAGCCTTGTATGTATGGTGAGCGAGAGATACGCAGCGTATTTCCTGCTGCTGCAGATTTGGTGCAGCATGAAATACACTACGTTTACGCCAAGTGGGAATGTGCCTTTAAAAAAATCTTGGAGCCGTAGTGCAAAGTATTTCTACTCCGTTGTGCCCGGTCTGCAAAAGAAAAGAAACTTTAACTCACCTTCCTGCGTTCCCTCTTAGTGCTGCTACAGCTGTTCTCTTGTCCGCCGCAGCGATGTCCTGCCTCGGCTGGTGATAGGCTTAGCGCAGTGTGACAATAGACCTGAATGGAGGGGGTGTGGTCACCAGTCATCCGGCACGGAGTTTGCTCTGTGCATCGGATGACTGGGGTGCCGCAGCAATTAGACATCTTATCGCCTATCCTTTGGAGTGCTGTGGGCTGTTTGTAGCAGAGTGAGGGAGGAAGTTCTCCCCTGTATGGCTTCAGATGATGTCACGTCCGCTGGGGAACGCCCCTTCCCAGTCTGTGAATCTGACTGAGACTGAGCAGAAAATACAGAGCAATATCAAGGTAGAAAACTAAAAAATAATAAAAATAAAGGCAGGGGGTGGTTTATCATGATGGGGGCAGTGAATTTGGAAGATTATAAAATATAACAAGATAAAGAGAGGTACTCTTTTAAGGAAGATTTTAGGCTTTAGAAGTCTTTAGGCACTGTTCACACGCTTAAACTTTACAAGTGCTTCTTTAAGAATTGTCACTTCAGGTCGATTTACATGTGGAAAAAGTCTGCAGCGTGTGAATGATAGATTACAAATCTCTTCCACATGCATGGTACATTAAAGGAGTTCTCTGCTTTTTTACAGTATTTTTTATACTCTATCCACAGTATAGGGGAAAAGTGTAGGATGATGGTGATCCAAACGCTTGGACCCCCTATGATCTCAAGTACGGCTCCTTGGCTTTCCCTGTGCTTGTAGTGGGGGTCGACACACCCCTTCTATGCATCTGTATCTCCAGCTCTCCTGTAGAGATGTATGGAGGGGGCTTGTCAAACCTTGCTCTGTGCACAGGCAGTGTGCCGTACAGGAGAACATATGGGGTCCCAGTAGTTGCCCCCCCCCGCCATCCTACACTTATCCCCTATCCTGTTGATAGGGAATAAGATGTAGTGGAGTACTCCTTTAAAGGGATATTCCAGAATTTTTTTTTATTTGACTATGCTACAGGGGCTGTAAAGTTAGTGTAGTTCATAATATAGTGTCTGTACCTGTGTGTGTGACGGTTTTCTCACAATTCTTTGATTTTCACCCCAATATTTATTTTTATCAGCATACAAAATGACTGTTGTCTCAGATTTTTCCCAGCTTGCAATGCGGCCGAGACCTGACTCACTAGTCAGCTGATGACAGGGAGCCTGTCTGCTTCAATGGGTGGAGGGATCGCTTGGTGGGAGAGAGATCAATCTGAAACTAATGCAACAGCTGTTGGCACCCTGATTGAAAACCACAGGTTTGCAGCTCATTTATGTTTCAATGGGTGGGGTGGCTGATGTGTGGCAGGGAGGAAAATGGAATTGTGGGATTTGTTGTCAAAAAAAGAAAAGTCAAACAGGAAATACCAGTTCACAAAAAGCTAGCCACAATGTTATGGTAATCTCATGACATAGCCATTTAGCCCCAAGACAAGCGCAGATCCTTCCTAAGCATGTCCATTACTGTCTGCCAGGTACGTACTAAAATCACCTTATGGTGGAGAACCCCTTTTATCTGTTTAAGATTTTACATGTGAACTTATCCAAATAGTGATCCCCCTGAACCTGTGTTCATTGCAATAGTAGAGTCTCTCGTAAGTGTAACATAAAGTGTAAGGCAGTATTATGTTATTTGGTTATAATTCACAGAACTCCATTGCTTTGCATGTGCATGATAGCTGTCACTGGCACAAGATGATATAACTTGATATCTCTTTCCTTAGGCAGTGCGGTGGCCTCGTCACCAGACGTGGGCATCCGAACCTTCTGCAGTGACTTGAGAAACACTTATCCAATGGTGTGAAAATAATCGTGGAATAATGGATGGTCTCTCCAAACCTGTGAACCACGAGTCAAGGAAACCACTGACCCGCACAGGCCGTGGGGAGAATAGAAGCGTGAGAGTGGTCAACAACCAGAAGCATAAGCACAGAGGGGATGGAAAACAAGTGAGGGATGGCGATGGCAGCTCTACAATCATCGGTAAGAAGGTCAAGGCGGCCGAGCCCTGCGGAGTTATCGTGGAAGACTCGAAGATCTGTAAAGAGAACTCAACCAATTGCACTAGTGGGTCAGTAGACTTGGGACAGGGCCTGCAGGACTTGGGTCACACAAGAGCTAAGAGATCATCTCCCCTGCTTGCAGGAAACCTGAAACCATCCCGAGCTAATAAGCCAGAGCAAAGTGATCCAAAATCCAAAGATGCTGGAGAGTCCATTGGGAATCACGACACTGCCCATTCCAAAGGTTCTTCGAAAAACTGTCCAGAAAATGATTCTGAACATGTGGTCAGAGAGAGTGTATGTGCTCAGTCACCTGGAGATCCACAGACGTCTGCTGCAGTAAGCCCCTCAGGTGAGCATACACGTAGTTCCTCTATATCAGTTCTCTCAAACTGTGGCCCTCCAGATTAGGGATCGACCGATATCGATTTTTTTATGGCCAATACCGATAATATGTGGACTTTAAGGCCGATAGCCGATAACTTATACCGATATTCCGGTATAAGTTATCGGCTATTTCAGCAAAAGCCCCTAAACTTCCCTCCCCCACCCCGCCGAGTCCAACCACCGCCGCGTCCAACCACCGCCGTTCCCCCCCCCCCCCCCCCCCCCTATCCTCTGGCCAGAGACCACCCGCTTCTCTCCCCCTGCCGGTCCTGAGTCCAACCACCACAGCTGTTCCATTGCCTCCCCCACCCCTGGTTTTATAATTAACTGTTCCCGGGGCCCAGAGTCCACGCTGCTTCTGGCTCCAGCGGCGTCCTGAACTGTCACTGTGCACACTGACGGTGACGTCGCGTTGAGGGCGTCACTCGTCATTGCTTAGTGTAAACGCAGGACGCAGCAGGAGCCAGAAGTAGCGCGGACCCCGGAAACAGGTAATTGTAAAACCGGGGAGGAGGGAGGCAATGGGGCGGCGGCGGTCTCTGGCCGGGGCGGTGCGGGGGATTATCGGCAAGGTAATTGCTGATACAGATAACGTCCAAAATCGTGAATATCGGCCGATAATATCGGCCAAACCGATAATCGGTCGATCCCTACTCCTGATGTTGCTTAACTTCAACTCCCAGCGTGCCCGGACAGCCGTTGGCTGTCCGGGCATGCTGGGAATTGAGGTTTTGCAACATCTGGAGGGCCACAGTTTGAGACCACTGCTTTATATAGTCTGATCCTCCATATGAGTCACCGTTGGGGCTGTCAGTGCTTCGATGAGTTCTCGACATGCTCTCAGATGCACATTGACAACTCAGCATTTATGTCCTGTTTTCATGTCGACCAAGTACAGAATCTATTAATAGCCGTGACAAGCAAGTGTTTTTGGACCAGTCATGCAACATTAAAGACGGTCCCAAGGAATTTACAGCAATATCCACATGTGTAACATGCGAATGGTTCACTGCAGATTTTACCACTACTACATTGGAGGGACTGAAATCCATGGTTAAAGGGGGACTCTGGTGGAAAACATATATATATATATATATATATATATATATATATATATATATATATATATATATATATATATTTTTTTTTTTTTATAATCAACTGGTGCCAGAAAGTTAAACAGATTTGTAAATGTTTTAAATAGATTTGTTAAATCAATTTAACTATTAAAAAATCTCTATCCTTACAGTACTTATTAGCTGCTATATACTACAGAGTAAGTTCTTTTCTTTTTGGATTTCTTTTTTTTTTTCTGTCCACGGTGCTCTCTGTTGACACCTCTGTCCGTATCAGGAACTGTCCAGAACAGGATCAAATCCCCATAGCAAACCTATGCTGCTCTGGACAGTTCCTGACATGGACAGAGGTGTCAATAGAGAGCACTGTGGACAGAAAAAAAAGAAATCCAAAAAGAAAAGAACTTTCTCTGTAGTATTCAGTAGCTAATAAGTACTGGAAGGGTAAAGATTTTTTTTATAGAAGTAATTTACAAATCTATTTAATTTTCTGGCACCAGTTGATTAAAAAAAAAATGTGTTCCACCGGAGTACCCCTTACCCCTAAAACCTGCAAAAAAAAAATAGCTGACATGCTGTGGAATAGCAGATCTGTTCCATTTGAAAAATGTCTGGAGTTTGTAAGGCCAAGTTCACACCTTGGAAACTTAAATGACGTAGTTTATTTTGCATGCACATTTTTTGTCTGTAATCAGCACACAAAAATGGTTGTAAATAAAAAAAATGTAAATAAAATAAATAAATTGCAGTCCTTTTTTTTTTTGCTGGTTACAGATGAAAATATGTGTGTAAAATAAAATACGGTGCACAAATATGTGATGTGTGAACAAGGCTAAATGAGAGCTGTAAGCCCTCATCCACTTGCCTGCTACTCTCTTCAAATTTTACCTAAACAGCATTCCCTTTCTGTGATAATTAACACTTAAAGGGGTACTCCGGTGGAGAACTTTTTTACCTTTTTTATTTTTTTCAACAGGTGCAAGAAAGTTAAAGAGTACCTGTCAGCAACAAAAACTTTTAATATGTTTTCATAATCATTAATGAAGACATATTGTAATATATCTTCATTAAAAAATATTAATATTTATACCAGTTTTTTCATTTTATACTTTTGGCCACTAGGGGTCTCTCTTCTATGCCTGGTCTGCAGGCAGCTTCCTATGCTTTTCATAGTAAGTGTACAGCTTTTAGGACTAATGCTGAAAGGGCTCTGGTCCTTCCACAGGAAGTTCAGTATTCTCAGCTCAGGACTCGCTCCCAGCCGCGAGCAGCACTGTGAGCTACAAGCCTGCACATGCCTCTCATATAACAGAGGCCAGTCACCTCCCCCTCCCCCCTGCTCTGTGTTCTCCCTGCCCCTCACCACACGTTATCTTATACATTGTATTATCTCACTGCACTCCCTGCTCTGTGCCCCCCCACCCTGACATTCATCTTAATTACTGCATCTGTAATTGCTCCCACCTCCCCTGGTTCTCAGCATTGAGTTTTTAGTGCAGAGAGACACAGGAGAGAGAGAGAGAGACAGAGGCTGCCGTCCCCTCCCCTGTACTTAGTCGGTATGCACACTGCAGAGCAGTGTTTCCCAACCAGGGTGCCTCCAGCTGTTGCAAAACTACAACTCCCAGCATGCCCGGACAGCTATTGGCTGTCTGGGCATGCTGGGAGTTGTAGTTTTGCAACAGCTGGAGGTACCCTGGTTGCGAAACACTGCTGCAGAGGGAGAGCAGCATACAGGAAGACTGGCAGAAGCAGAGTCCCAGCCAGGCTTCATGTGACATCATGCCTGCCGGGACCCGCCTCCTTCCACCCCTCAGAAAGACAGTGCTCCTGAGCTAATGAAGAGGGATAAAAAAATGTATTTCCACAGCGTTTTAAACCTCAATAAACACAGGGATAGGCATAGTTAGAGTAAGGGACAGATGGGTAGGGGGATCAGGGAAAGTTTAGTTGATGACAGGTACTCTTTAAACAGATTTGTAAATTACTTCTATTAAAAGAACTGTCCAGAGTAGGAGAAAATCCCCATAGCAAACATATGCTTATCTGGACAGTTCCTAAAATGGACAGAGATGTCAGCAGAGAGCACTGTGCTCGTGATGTCAGCAGAGAGCACTGTGTTCTAAAAAGAGAAGAATTTCCTCCAGTATTCAGCAGCTAATAAGTACTGGAAGGATTAAGATTTTTTAATAGAATAATTTACAAATCTGTTTAACTTTCTGGCACCAGTTGATTTAAAAAAAAAAAAAAAAGTTTTCCACCGGAGTACCCCTTTAAAAAGATGTGCTAGAAAACAGATAGAACATGTATTCATACAAATGCTGTACTTTTATCTATTTTGTCTTCTGCTTACTGCAGGCAAGCTCCAAGTATCTTCCTCTGACACATGACACAGCATAAAACCAGAGAGGAAAGGGTTACAGAGTAGAGAGTACTGATTGGCTGACTGCCCAGGCTTGCTCCTGTGAGGGAGACATACTGACACGCCCCCTCCAGCCTGCACAATGAAAAAGTAACTCACCAGCAGATAAATGCTTATATCTCTGGATATATAGGTCCGAGACACATAACAATTATATGCACATGATCAGGATTGGGTCCTGAGTAACATATCACTTTTTTTTCTTTTTTTTTGCACTATGACAGGTACGCTTTAAGAAGCAAGGGCGTTCATTTTTAAATGAACTGGTGTCAGTAAGTTAAACAGATTTGTAAATTACTTCTATTTAAAAATCTCAATCCTTTCAGTACTTATTAGTATCTGTATGCTACAGAGGAAATTATTTTCTTTTTGAATTTCTTTTTTGTCTTGTCCACTAGAGATGAGCGAAGTTGCAGTGATTTGATTCGTCACAAACTTCTCGGCTCGGCGGTTGTTGTTGACGACTTTTTCTAGCATAAATTAGTTCAGCTTCCGGTGGGCTGGAGATTCTCTCCTAGGTCTGTATCCACCTTTTCCAGCCCACCGGAGCACCTGAAAGCTGAACTAATTTCTGAGCCGAGAAGTTTGTGACGAATCAAATCACTGTAACTTCGCTCATCTCTATTGTCCACGGTGTGAATTCAGGTAGAAGAAACAGACATGGTCACACATCTACAATCTTGTATAATGATCTAATTGCTTCTCAGCATAATATCAAAAACTAACAGGTTGTTAGTATACATTTTTGATCAAAAAGTACAAGCCCACTCGCCACGTCAAGGCCACCTATTTAGAGTGGGTCCCTAACGTCCCTAGCATGAAATGGCGTAGCACTGGGCGGCACCAGTGCCCACGGGGGGGAACACGACCCACTGGCAGAGCGGCCCCAATGCCACTCAAACCAGTGCATGGGTCGCACCTCCCCGCAGACACGGCACCACGGCAGCAACGGACGCCACACAGCACTGGCCTTGACGTGGCGAGTGGGCTTGAACTTTTTGATCAAAAATGTATACTAACAACCTGTTAGTTTTTGATATTATGCTGAGAAGCAATTAGATCATTATACAAGATTGTAGATGTGCGACCATGTCTGTTTCTTCTGCCTGAATTCTATTGTCCACAGTGCTCTCTGCTGACACCTCTGTCCATGTCAGGAACTGTCCAGAGCAGCATAGGTTTGCTATGGGGATTTTCTCCTGCTCTGGACAGTTCCTGATACGATCATCCGGTGTCAGCAGAGAGCACTGTGGACAAGACAAAAGGACAGCAAGACAACAGGAAATGAATTTCCTCTATAGCATACAGCTGCTAATAAGTATTGGAAGGGTAAAGGTTTTTTAATAGAAGTAAGTAACAAATCTGTTTAACTTTCTGGCACCAGTTGATTTAAGCGGCTTTGAAGCGAGTGTAGGAGCTATCAGTAGCCAGACACTGTTAATGACCCGCAGCTGCCGTTCATTAACCCTTTAGATGCCATGATCAATGCTGATCACTGATTACACTGATCACACTGTATAATGCTATGCCATAGGCATAGCATTATACAGTAAATGTAATCTAATTATTGCAAAAAATGAGCCCTCATACATCCCTGTATATGAAAAAATAAAGTTATAGTTTATGCATATGAATTTTGTTTAAACAAAGTTTGCATTTTTTGAAGTACAATAAAAGAAAAACTATATAAATTGGGTAACATTTTAATGACCTACAGAATAAAGATAATGTATCATTTTTACCATAAAGTGCACTGCGTAAAAACCAAATCCCCCCAAAAGTTGCAAAATTGTGCTTTTCTTATAAATTTCCACCTGCAAATATAACTTTTTTGGTTTCATGGTATATCTTATGGTAAAATGAAAGTTGTAGTTACAAAGTACAATTGGTCTTGCAAAAAAACAAGCCCTCATATGGGTCTGTAGGTGAAAGAATAAAAGAGATAGGGATTTTAAAAGGAGAGGAGGAAAGAACAAAAATGCAAAATTGAAAATTGGCCTTGTCCTTAAGGTCAAAATGGGCTTCGTCCTTAAGGGGTCATCAAAAAAAACTTTTGATATATTATAGATTAATGTATGCAGAATAACTTTCCAATTGTATGTTATTAAAAAATATGCTTCTATCTATTTAATTTTCCACTTTTGAAAAAATTACCACTAGGGGTCTCCCTACCAGTCCTGGCCGCAAGCTTTTTTTTTTTTTTTTTTTTATAGATTTCACACTCATTCTGGAGTCCGAAATCTCAGACTGTAGCTGGGACACAGACAAGCTCAGCACTACTCCCTGCCTGTCAATCAGACAGGCAGGAGCCAGCACTGTGCTCATAGCACAGCAGGGCATACTCCTGACTCTGCCTTACTGCATGCCCTCATTCATTTTACTATCTGAGCTCCGATCTTTCTTCTCTCTGCACATGCAGTTGTAAACAGAGAGGAGAAGATTCAGAGCTGCCAGCTGCTGTGTTCATAGCCTCTATGCCGGGCCACGCCCCCCTTCCTCCCTCACACTAGGATGGCTAAATGAGCAGCCAAGAAGACAATAAATCAGCTAGAAGGGGGGGGGTTTCAATGAAAAGAAACACAGGGATAGTGTCAGTGAGAGTCAAGGTCAGATGGGGGTGGGATTAGGACGAGTTTAGATCGTGATAAGTACTCTTTAAGGCTTGTTAACATTTTGGAAATGCAAGGAATTCTGTGCGGATTTTGCCTTGCAGCATACTCAAATTGACTTTAATGGATTTTCCTCCGTTGTGTTCACACAGTGGAAGTTGTGTACGACAGAACTTCCGATGAAGTTTCGAATTCCAGCAGAAGATTGAATGTATTCAATCTTCCAGTTCCACTGTCCGGAAGTAAAAGCCCATAAGTCAATAGGACTTTGATTTTCAGCGCTTGTTTCTTCCTAAATGAAGTGCCGATTAGCATAGTTTCTGCTCCATTACTGTGGAGCAGAATGGATGCAGATCCAATGAGAAACTCCGTAGTGTGAACATTCCCTAATGGTACGTTCAGTATTCTGGATTGTTCCGCAGTAAATTAGAGGGATGCAGTGACAAGCCAGCAACAAATTATGCAGATGTTGGTGTAGAGACCTTTTAAAGGGGTACTCCCCTGGAATTTTTTTTTATTTTTTTTTATTTTTTTTTTTTAAATGAACTGGTGTCAGAAAGTTAAGCAGATTTGTAAATGACTTCTGTTAAAAAAAATCTTAATCCTTCCAGTACTTATCAGCTGCTGTATGATCCATACGAAGTTCTTTTCTTTTTAAATTTCCTTTCTGTCTGACCAAAGTGCTCTCTGCTGACACCTCTGTCCATTTTAGAAACTGTCTGGAGCGGCATAGGTTTGCTATGGGAATTTGCTCCTACTCTGGACAGTTCCTAAAATGGACAGAGGTGTCAGCAGAGAGCACTGTGGTCAGACAGAAAGGAAATTCAAAAAGAAAAGAAGTTCCTGTGGAGCATACAATAACTGATAAGTACAGGAAGGATTAAGATTTTTTAATGGAAGTAATTTACAAATCTGTTTAACTTTCTGGTATCAGTTGATTAAAAAAAGAAATGCTGGGAGTTGTAGTTTTGCAACAGCTGGAGGCAACCTGGTTGGGAAACACTGATCTATAGCAATTACTTATATTTACTACTATTAGTTATATGTATGAGATCCTGTATAGTAACATTATAAATGCACAAATCCAATAAGCCTGGTATACAGAAATGTTCTCCCCTTTTTATTATTGCACTTTATACCTCGCAATAAACAGGAACTAAGGTAACAGATATACCGTATCTGCCGGCGTATAAGACGACCCCCAACTTTTACAGTTAAAATATAGAGTTTGGGATATACTCGCCATATAAGACTACCCCTCCTACCGCGATGTACGGTACCTTGTAGTTCCCCCCACATTAGGTAGGCATCATGTTCCTCCACATTAGGTAGGCAGTATAGTTCCCCCACAATAGTAGGCAGCTCCCCCACATTAGGTGGGGAGTTACCCCACATTAGGTCAGCAGTTACCCCACATTAGTAGGCAGCTCCCCCACATTAGTCGCAGTTCCCGAACATTAGTAGGCAGCTCCCCCTCATTTGTAGGCAGCTCCCCCCACATTTGTAGGCAGCTCCCCCACATTAGGTCAGCAGCTCCCCCACAATAGTAGGCAGCTCCCCCACATTTGTAGGCAATTCCCCCACAATAGTAGGCAGTTTCCCCACAATAGTAGGCAGCTCCCCCCACATTTGTAGGCAGCTCCCCCCTCATTTGTAGGCAGCTCCCCCCACATTTGTAGGCAGCTCCCCCCACATTTGTAGGCAGCTCCCCCCACATTTGTAGGCAGCTCCCCCCACATTTGTAGGCAGCTCCCCCCACATTTGTTGGCAGCTCCCCCCACATTAGGTCAGCAGTTCCCCCACAATAGTAGGCAGCTCCTCCCACATTTGTAGGCAATTCCCCCACATTAGGTCAGCATTTCCCCCACAATAGTAGGCAGCTCCCCCCACATTTGTAGGCAGATCCCCCAACAATAGTAGGCAGCTCCCCCCACATTTGTAGGCAGCTCCCCCCACATTAGGTCAACAGTTCCCCCACAATAGTAGGCAGCTCCCCCCACATTAGATTGGCAGCTCCCCCCAACAGACATACAGCTTCCAGCCATATACAGTGTATGGCTGCAGGCTGTATGTCTGTACTACCCCCACAGTGTTCCGGTCATCGCTCCTCCGCCCCGGGTCACCATCTACTGCTATGGCCTATGGACCATAGCAGTAGGTGCCGGGACTGGGGAGCGGTGACCGGATCACTTAAGATAGCACGGCCGGTCACTCACCAGGCCCCGGTCGGCGCACGTCCTGCGGTCCTCCTGGTCCTGCGCTCCTCTGCCTCTATGGTTGTAGGCACGTAACATCACTGACGTCCCGTGCGTACAACCATAGAGACGGAGGACCGGATCGCAGGAGGACGCCGGGGAATGGTAAGTGACCGGCGGACATCCTTATGTCCCAAAAAGATTTTTCAGGACACAGGGATGTCCGGCATAGGAATACCTATGATTATCTGCCCGGGCCGGCTCCCGTGTGTGGCTGCAGGCAGGGGCCGGCCAGAGCAGCTAAATACTAATACTGTATACTAAAAACCAGGGGCCTCCAGCTGTTGTAAAACTACAACTCCCAGCATGCCCGGACAGCCTTTGCCGTGCTGGGAGTTGTAGTTTCACAACAGCTGGAGGCCCCCTGGGTATACAAACCCCTTGTTCAGATTGATACAGATTGTATCAATCTGAAGAAGGGGTTTGTATACCCCAAAATGCGTTATTGCTGTTTCATCCCAATAAACCTGAACTTTAATTCACTTCCATGATTTGGTTGTGAGATCCCTCTGGACACCTGAGCGCCTGCACGAAGGTCACTTTTTTCTTGCCTAGTTAGTCACAGCAGGAACCTCTAGTAGTAATGGCTCTCTCTTCTACTAGCCGGTCTATGCAGGAGGAGGTCACAACGTCCGGCCCCATACAGTTAGGTGGAAACATGGTGACTGATATTTTCCAACCTCTACTGACCCTCTATTGATAAAACGTAGTTCAATACTGTAAATTATCATAAGAAGATCTCTGAGAATTATTGTATGGCCCTGGAAGGGGACAAATATTAGTGGTGTGTTCGGCTTAGAGAAGTGTTTTCCAAACAATGTGTCTCCAGCTGTTGCAAAACTACAATTCCTAGCATGCCCGGACAGCCTTTGGCTGTAAATCAGGGCCATTACATGCAATGGGAATCAGGTGTCTTATAATTTTGCGGAATTCCTCTCCGAGCCCCATTGAAGTTAATTCTGTGCAAATCTGATAGAAATCCACATTCTGCTTTTCTGCATGGAAATTGAGCAGAATAGCAGAGTTTCCGCTGTGTGAACATAGGCTTAGGGTCTCTTCACACTGAGGAAATTCTAAATGATCCAGAATCAGCAAGATTGAACTTGTTCAGTCTTCATATTCCCTGCTGGAAGTTCCGCAACGGGATTCCCACTGAAATAAATGGGAGGGTGCGGAAAGGTAAAAATATCCATGAGGAATTCCACACGGCTTCTTCGTAGTGTGAACAAGGCCTAAGGATGTTTGACATGGGCCAAATACAGTGATCCCTCAACTTACAATGTCCTCAGGTTACAATATTTGCAACATGCATTGGTCTTTTCTGGACCATTGTAACTTGAAACCAGACTCAACATACAATGTACAGACAGTCCAGATCTGCGAAACGTGTCAATGGCTGGAAGAACCGACCAATCAGAATGGACATTCACTGGTAAAACCCCTGTATTACTGAAGTGTATGCACTGACTGGTGTCTGGTAGCGCCCCCTACAGTACAGGGAGGTATTACATGTTCTGTACTCTTTACCTGTGCCAGGGTTAGCTGCTCCTTTGGACACCAGGTGAGGACGGCTCCATGTTACTTTTTTAGGACATTGTGTACTGTACAGGACCCTGAAGAAGCTCCTGTCCTCTACATAGACAGTGATTACAGCTCCCAGCAGATCTTTCTTACTTTTAAATATAAGGACTTACTTTATCTATATTAGTTATCTACTTATTTTTCTTTCATCCTCACTTTTTCCTATTTTTGGATGACATTTTGGTAGCTTCAGAACCAATGGCCAGGTTTCCATAGAGTTATGGTCTCCACATACAATGGAACCAACATACAATGGTCGTCCTGGATAGTGAGGGAGCACTGTAGTGCCTAGACAACTAGGCCAGAGCATCCTCAAAATGACAGGGTGTTACATACCAAAAGTGGCCTAAGGAAGGACAACCGGTGACCCAGACATATGGTCAAGAGCACCCAAGGTCCATTAAAGGGGTAGTCCAGTGGTGAAAAACTTATCCCCTATCCTAAGGATAGGGGATAAGTTTGAGATCGCGGGGGGTCCGACCGCTGGGGCCCCCTGCAATCTCTCTGTACGGGGCCCCGGCTCTCGGCCCAGATAGCGGGTGTCGACCCCCGCACGAAGCTGCGGCCGACACGCCCCCTCAATACATCTCTATGGCAGAGCCAGAGATTGCCGAAGGCAGCGCTTCGGCTCTGCCATAGAGTTGTATTGAGGGGGCGTGTCGGGGCTGTCGGGGCTCTGTACAGGAGATCGCAGGGGGCCCCAGTGGTCGGACCCCCCGCGATCTGCAACTTATCCCCTATCCTTAGGATAGGGGATAAGTTGCTCACCACTGAGTCACCCCTGGACTACTCCTTTAATGTATGGAGTGAAGGCTAGTCTGTCTGGTCTGATCCCTTAGAGCAGGGTTTCCCAACCAGGATGCCTCAAGCTGTTGCAAAACCACAACTCCCAGCATGCCCGGACAGCCAAAGGCTGTCCGGGCATGCTGGGAGTTGTAGTTTTGCAACAGCTGAATGCATCCTGGTTGGGAAACACTGCCTTAGAGAAAATTTCTGAAATATTACTGCCGATCGGATCAATCCGATCGATCATCTCTAGGATGTGCTGGCAAAACAAGTCCGATCTATAGAGGCCGCACCTCACAATTTAGGCTGCGTTCACATCGCGATTTCTCCATCCGACTTGAGTACACCATTTTATAACTTAAAATCGTATATAAAGTCCGATCCATTGACCTCCATAAAAAAATCGGATCCATTACACACATCCGATTTGATCCGCATCCGATTTCACACAATTTTTGTTCAGGTCTGAAATCGTGGTCAAACCCGATTTCAGACCCGAACAAAAATCGTGTGAAATCGGATGCGAATGAAAACTGATGTGTGTGATGGATCCGATTTTTTAATGGAGGTCAATGGATTGGACTTTATATACGATTTTATAAGATTTGAAATGGGCACAGTCACAAGCCTTTTTTTTTTAATATGTTGTAGTACTTATGTACAACAACATATCTCTAATATATATTCATAATTTTTTTTATTTTTATAAAAATATTGTATTTTACATTTGAAAACCGGCCACTAGGGGTCTCCCTGGCGTGACGTTACGTTTGAATTCGGACCGATGCCGGCCGGGCAATCGGTCCTAATTCAGTCAGCCTGCGCACGCTCCCTGCCTGTCAATCAGACAGGTATGAGCGAGCGCGGAGAAGAGAAGATGCTCGCATTGACTCCCTTACATCGCATGCCGGCCCCGCCTCCCGGCATATGCGCGTCGCTGCTGCCGGACTGTCCTGCACTTTGCTATGTATGTCTTCTTTGGGGGGGGAGTGGGTTGCACAGCGAGGTTCGGGTAGCGGGGTTCCGAGGAGGGGGGGGGGGGGAGGGAATTGGGGCATGGAAAGATATTGTTTTCAACACAGGGTGCCTCCAGTTGTTTCACCTCTACAACTCCCAGCATGCCCTGACAGCCACTAGATGTCAGGGCAAGCTGAGAGTTGTAGTGGTGAAACAGCTGGAGGTACACTGTATAGATGAACTAAGGGCGGAAGTCGGCCCCCCCCCAGCAGGCATCAGTGACTTTGCACCTGCTAGGGAAGTCTGCCTGGTAAGTGAGCACACTACCAGGCAGACAAAAAGGCATTTTTAGTAAAAAAAAAAAATTTAAGGCAGGGAGGGGGTTAGGGATAGATGGGCAGGGACAGAAAAAAATAAAAAGGATGGTGGGAGCTACTCTTTAAGTTATAAAATCGTGTACTCAAGTCGGATGGAGAAATCGTGATGTGAACGCAGCCTTACAGGACATAAAGGATCTGCTGCTGACATCTTGGTGCAGATGCCTCAGGACATCGTCACTGGTCTTGTGGGGTTTCGGGACTCCTCTTGTCAGAGCTGTTTTGTTGGCATGAAGGGGACCTACGCAATATTAGTTGTATGAATCTCATATCTGACTGGGTTGTTATTTCTCCGTTCACCTCAAAACACTTTTTCTTTTAGTGTTTCTGACATGGAAATAACCCTGTGACTGTCTGGCATAAGAACTCTTATTATATTGCCAATTATCCTGTAAACAAGCTGGTGGGTGGAAAGAAGCGAGCGGTCTCCTGAGATAGCACCGAACGTCACAACAGGCTTCGTAATATTTCACATGGCTTTGCCCTGAGGGGGTATAGTAATATCGTCATCTAATGCTTAGTCTTGGAAAGGAGCCTGGGGAAATTAAAGGGGTTTTCTGGGACTTTGTGATGGATTGCCTATCCTCAGGAGTTGAGCTGCAGTACCCCTATATGGCCACTACACATTGCTCACTGTTTACATCTGAACACTGCAGCGCCACCACGCAGCTGATCGGCGATCCCATATCTATGGCTTATACTGAGGGTAGGCAATGGGTCACTAAGTCCCCTAAAAAAGACCCTTTAAAGGGATACTCCGCCCCTAGACATCTTATCCCATATCCTTTGGCACTGCACCCCAGTAAACCGCTTCACGGAGCGAACTCCGCTCCGTGACGGATTATGAGTGACCACAACGCCCTTAGACATTATTGGGGTACTCTGGTGAAATTATTATTTTTTTTTTTAAATCAACGGGAGCCAGAAAGTTAAACAGATTTGTAAATTGCTTCTATTAAAAAATCTTTACCCTTCCAGTACTTTTTAGCAGCTGTATGCTACAGAGGAAATTCTTTTAATTTTGAATTTCTTTTTTGTCTTGTCCACAGTGCTCTCTGCTGACACCTAATGCTCATATCAGGAACTGTCCAGAGCAGGAGAAAATCCACATAGCAAACCTATGCTGCTCTGGACAGTTCCTGATATGGGCATTAGGTGTCAGCAGAGAGCACTGTGGAGAAGACAAAAAAGAAATTCAAAATGAAAAGAATTTCTTCTGTAGCATACAGCTGCTTAAAAGTACTGGAAGGATAAAGATTTTTTAATAGAAGTAATTTACAAATCTGTTTAACTTTCTGGCACCAGTTGATGCATGAAAAAAAATTTTAATAAAAAGTTTTCCACCGGAGTACCCCTTTAATGGAGGGAGGCGTGACGACTACGGCCATCTGAAGCCTCTTACAGCTAACGGCCAGACCCCTGGGATCAGACATCTCATCATCTTAAAGTTTTTATGTGTTGTACATCTTGGCAAAACAATAGTATTTCTAATATACTTCTTTAAAAAAAAAAAAAAAAAAAAATCACATTTTATTAAAGACAGAAGTGTGCCAACCCTTGGTGCAGGGAACTTTTGGACTTGTTGAATTTCAAGGGAGAGAAGCCACCACCACCACAAATCTGGCAGCAGCCTAGTTTCACTGAAAACATACATGCTCAGCCGAAGTGAGCATGCACGTGCATAGAGGAGAACAAATGAAATAACTGCTGGCCATTTAATCATTTAGACAACATCTATTCAACAAATGGATTAGCATCTCAAGCATCTCCTGCGTTGTATAGGGCACATGGTGTGTGAGCAGAATCTTAAAGGGGTATTCCAGGATTTGTTTTTTTTTCTTGACTGTGCTACAGGGGCTGTAAAGTTAGTGTATTTCACCATATTGTGTCTGTACCTATGTTTGATGGCTGGTCTCGCAATTCCTATGTGATCTTGTTGTTAATTGTTATAACCTTTCCCAGTTTGCAGTGTGGCCCGAGACATTACATCACTAGTCTGGTGTTGAAAGAGAGCCTGTCTGAGCTTCAATGGGTGACTGGACCACTGGTTGGGAGATGATTCTCCACAAGGCTGCAAGGAATTGTAGCTTCAAGCACAGCATGCATGGAAGGCGGCCTAGCTGTGCTGCAAATTTTTTTTGGGGGGGGCTGATGTTTGGGAGGGAAATAAGTCATATCCCACCTAGAAACAAGGGATTCTGGGATTTGTGGTTGGAGGGAGGAAACACAAACAGGAAATAGCCAGTTCACACAAACAAGCCAGAAGTGTTATGGGGAATCAGAACATGGCCATTTACCACCAACACAAGCACCAATCCTTGCATGTCCATTACTGTCTGACAGGTGAGTACTGAAGTCACTTTATGGTGGAGAACCCATTTAAGTTCTGCATACACATTAGAGAAAATTCAGCCAAACCCAATGATTTTGATGGGACCAGCTGCCTGTCTATTCTCTGTCCCAACAGATGAATTCTGGGGAGAGAAGGATCAGGCATGTTGGATGTTACCTGCCTGATCCATTTGCTTTTGGAGTAATTATTAGAGATGAGCGAACTTACAGTAAATTCGATTCGTCACAAACTTCTCGGCTCGGCAGTTGATGTCTTTTCCTGCATAAATTAGTTCAGCTTTCAGGTGCTCCCGTGGGCTGGAAAAGGTGGATACAGTCCTAGGAGACTCTTTCCTAGTCATGTATCCACCTTTTCCAGCCCACGGGAGCACCTGAAGGCTGAACTTATTTACACAGGATAAGTCATCAACTGCCGAGCCGAGAAGTTCGTGACGAATCGAATTTACTGTAAGTTCGCTCATCTCTAGTAATTATGTGCCGCTAGGTCGCTGCTTCCCAACCAGTGTGCCTCCAGCTGTTGCAAAACTACAACTCCCAGCATGCCTGGACAGCCGAAGGCTGTCCAGGCATGCTGGGAGTTGTAGTTTTGCAACAGCTGGAGGCACACTGGTTGGAAAAAACTGTGCTAGGTAAATCTTACAATGGCTTACCTTTCCAAAAGGAGTATTCCCAGTTTAGGCCTTCATGGCATATATACAGAACTATTAAATGTTGTATTATTACGGAATACTATTATAATTATTTTTATTTTTTTTATTATTATTATTATTATTATAGATGTGTTTAATGTCTAACGTTTTCTTTTCTCTCCTTTTTGGTAAATTTACAGAAAACAGTGCTACTACAGAGCCTGCGTCTTTAGATGGAACATCAACAGAGGACTCTACTCTAAAAGACCAAGAACTAGGCTTAAAACAAGCAGAGGATAGACTGCAGAGGGATTATATCCACCGCCTAGAGAAGGTATTGTGCTCCAGTTAACCTAAGCGTTAGGCAGCAATTGTGAATATGTTGGGTGCTCTTACATGCAGCGCTAGCGGGTGCAGCCCGCAAAATATTGTTGAATTGCATCGCTCGTGGCAGAACCTACCACTTACGATTCACTGATAATTGCCGACTGCAAACAGTTTAAAAAAGCAAGCGCAGGTCCTGCCTGCATTTACCAGAAACGCAAGAGCTAGGAGCACCCTCAAGGTGAACAATAAGTTATCACAAGTAGACACATTCAATCTGTCGCTGTAGGATTGTACTACATAGAGTTTAGTATGTTTACACTTACAGTATCTGCTGCATATTTTTATATTTCTCGGTCGGCTCCATTGGGGGACACAGGAACCGTGGGTATATCTTGCTGCCACTAGGAGGCTGACACTAGGCAACAAAAAAGAGAGTCTGCCCCTCCCGGCAGGATATACCCCACCTACTGGCTCTGATCAACACCGTTTTAGTTAAAAGGGGTACTCCACTGGAAAACATTTTCTTTTAAATCAACTAGTGCCAGAAAGTTAAACGGATTTGCAAATTACTAATTACTATTAAAAAATCCCAATCCTTCCAGTACTTATCAGCTGCTGTATAATACACAGGAAGTTTTTTCTTTTTGAATTTCTTTTCTGTCTGACCACAGTGCTCTCTGCTGACACCTCTGTCTACGTTCGTGACATGGACAGAGGTGTCAGCAGAAAGCACTTGTGGTCAGGCAGAAAGGAAATTGAAAAAGAAAAGAACTTCCTGTGTATTATACAGCAGCTGATAAATACTGAAAGGATTGGAATTTTTTTAATAGAAGTCATTTACAAATCTGTTTAACTTTCTGGCACCAGTTGATTTAAAAGAAAATGTTTTCCAGTGGAGTACCCCTTTAATTGTCAGTAGGCCCGGTCCCGCACGACCCTAGGGAGCGTTCCTTCCATAACCTGGATGTGGTCAGGGCTGGGAGGATCTATCTCTCGGTCACCTTCGTGAGTTCTTCTGGAAGGTCATCGCAGGGAGCTACTGGCTTCTAAGGCGACCATCTCTCGGTGGATCTGTTCTGCCATTTTGGAAGATTATTGCTGTAAAGAGAAGGTCCCATCCTTTTGCATCACGGCTAATTCCACCCGTTACATAGGGGCCTCTTGGGCGGTCCCAACAGGGCTTCAGCCTCACAGGTGTGTAAGGCAGCCACGTGGTCGTCCTTACACACGTTAACCAAATTCTACCAAGTGCACTCCTTCTCTGTCTTGTTGATGCCAGCTTTGGTCACAAGGTGTTGCAGGCGGCAGTGGTTCAGCCTTCCACCTAATTCTTGCTTGTTTGTGTTCTATTTCCCACCCCGTGGACTACTTTGGTACGTCCCACAGTTCCTTTGTCCCCAATGGAGCCAACCGAGAAAAGTAGATTTTTTATATACTTACAGTAAAATCTCTTTCTCTTAGGATCCATTGGGGGACACAGCACCCACCCATTTGTAGTTGGTCTGTTGACCTAAGGATCGGTTGTCTGTCGGTGGGTTTGTTATTTGAATTTTTTTGTCTGGGGGGTTCCTCGGACAACCTTTTGGTGTTTGTCGGTTCTCTCCTACTGCTTTGGGACTAAACTGATTAGCTCAGAGTCAATAGGTGGGGTATATCCTGCCAGAAGGGGCACTTCTTTTTTGTTGCCTAGTGTCAGCAAGATATACCCACAGTTTTCGGGGGCCACCAATGGATCCTCCGAGAAAGAGATTTTACTGTAAGTATAAAAAATCTACATTTTTTTGCAGCTGATTTTGCTACCTATTGAAGTCAATGGGTAGCAAAATCAGCTGCAGAAAATATGGAGCAAAATATGCAGCAGATAGTGTATGTGTGAATGTACCCTTAGGGTAGGACCACACGTGCCGTATTTTGCTGCGTATTGGCTGCTGCGTTTTTTTTCTTACCCCTTAAAGTCAATGGGGGAGACTTATCAAAACTTGTGCAGTGAAAGAGTGGTGCAGTTGCCCATAGCAACCAATCAGCTTGTGTCTTCCATTTTTCAGAGTCCTTTTTAAAAATGAAAGACGCAATCTGGTTGTTTGCTATGGGCAACTGCACCACTCCTTCTCTACACAAGTTTTGAAAAATCTCCCTCAATGGGTAGTAAAATTAGTTCCATAAAATACCCAGCAAAATACACCTGTGACCCTAAAGGAATAGTCCTGAAGATAAATTTAATGTTTAATGTGTAGGATTTGATGCTGCAGATTTGAAGCTGTGTTCAGTCATTGATTTTACAATGAAATCTGCAGCATAAAATCTGCAGCTTCAAATTGTGCATCAAATATATGCAGGATACTGTATGTGTTAATACACCCTAAAAGTGCCCGAGGTGCCATTCCAATATAAAGTCTTTACCTGTCACCGATCTCCTGCTGGTGCCCACTGTCAATGCTTTCTTTTTACAGGAAATGCCCGGTCAGCTAATCATTGTTTGGGTGGGCATTTCCTTCATTTTGGGACAGAGAGTAGAAAGTGCTGACATCAGGGCCGGCCACTCTTGCATTGGCAGTAGGTGAGTGCAGATGGATTAAGATAGAATGGCTTCCTGTGCACTTTCAAATGGTGACGCCCCCTCAGCCGGTGACTGTCTGAGCGAACATTTTATGCAGGGAGAACATTTCAGGGGCATCAAGTAACACTTGTCCTCCAAAAAGAAAAACAAGCCTTCATACGGCTACATCAATAGAAAAGTAGCAAGAGCTCTTGGAATATAAAAACAAAAAATAGCTTAGTGCTAAAAGCCCAAAATAGATTGGGTTGTCTAGGCTTAGAAATTAATTGTTGCTTTCCTCCAAAAATAGCACCACAGCCGTCTTTAGGTCGTGTGTGGTATTACAACTTGGCTCCATTCACTTCACTGGAACTGAGCTGCAATACCGCACTCAAACTGAGGAAAAGAGTGGCGCTGTTTCTGGAAGAAAGCAGCTGTGATTTTCTAATCTTCGACAACCCCCTTTTTCAAGGAGATGTGTCATACAAAAAATACATATCCCTTATCTGCAGTATAGAGGGATACGTTTTAAATTGCGCGGGGGGGGGGGGGGGTCTGAGCGCTTGGGCCCCCTGCTATTTCCTCTATGGAGCCCCGGCTGTCCCCAGGAGTGGTGCGTCACGACCCCCGCCCAAAGCAGGGGCTGCCATGCCCCCTCCATATATCTCTATGGGAGAGCTGTTCAGCTATCTTCGGCTCTCCCATAGAGATATATGGAGGGGGCATGGCGGCCGCCGCTTTGGGCGGGGGTCATGATGCGCTGCTTCAGGAAAACACTGAGGCTCTGTACTGGAGATCGTGGGGGCCCCAGCGCTCGGACCTCCCCGGGATCTAAAACTTATCACCTATCCTGCAGATAGGGGATACGTTTTTTTTGTATGAGACTTCTTAAAGAATACCGGTCATGATCTAGCAAAATTTTATAATCCTCCGAATTCACTGCCCCCCATCATAATAAACCACCCCCTGCCTTAATTTTTAGTACTTTTTAGTTTTCTACCTTGATATTACCCTATATATTCCTCTTCCCAGTCTGTAGATTCACAGACTGGGAAGGGGCGTTCCCCAGCAGGCGTGACATCATCTGAAGCCATACAGGGGAGAACTTCCTCCCTCACTCTTCTACACACAGCCCAGAGCAGTTCAGTGTGAGATGAGCTATGATTGGCTAAGGCTGCACACACACCCTTCAGCACTCCAGACTGCATTTCCTGCTTTTGGATTTCTGCCAGGCCAGCAAGAGTCCAAAGTCTGTGCAAGAGAGGGGAGGGGGGGGGAGCTCTGGACAAGTAGGGAGACACCTAGTGGCTGCTTTTTTTATTTATTTATTTTTTAAACACAAATAAAACAAAGAAAACTTCTTTTTTTTTTATTATTATTTTTTTTTTTTTAAGCAAAGTACATTAGAAAGATTTTTTTATTTACCATAAGGAGCGCAATAGCAAAAATAAGTTGCCCATTTAAAGAGCTGGAAAATACTGATGGCTGCTGAAGCCACTGTTGTCCTCCTCCTCTAACATCTTGTGACCAAGAGATGTGTGCAAACACCAGATGCCGTCCTCACATATCAGTTCATGCGAGATCCAGACGCATGTGTGTGTAAAGGATGCGCCGCTCTTACGATCAGCACATCCAGGATACATTTCATGCACAGAATCGCATCTGCGGCCATAATCCGCATTTATCAAGATGCTCCGTGTAAACTGATCTCCCCTTGTCGGGCTAGAGGCGGAATGATGCTGATCCTCTTAAAGGGAGATGCACCCCGGCCGCCAAACTCTAACACAATCAACTTGATAGCGGGTCTATTGGCATTGTAATGGTGCAGGATGTTTACCAGCCCCCACCTTCTCACACTTCTTTTCAGAGATCTCCAGACTTCTCCAATTGCCAGTACCTATGCAAGCTCTGCTCTGTTCACATCGAGAACGTCCAAGGAGCTCACAAGCATATTAAGGAGAAACGGCACAAAAAGAATATCCTGGTAAAAAAAAAATATATATATATATATATTTATATATATCGCTCACAGCTTAGCGCACGTTGTTGTGTCTGTGTTTTGCCGACTTGTTTATGTGAGTGCACGGATGTGTGTTACTTGTACTGCACAGATTTCCAGCACGGGGCAAATGGTGAGTAGATGATGAATTGGACTGTATGCATTGAACTACCCTTACTATTCCTTCCCAGTGTTTCCCAACCAGGGTGCCTCCAGCTGTTGCAAAACTACAACTCCCAGCATGCCCGGACAGCCTTCGGCTGTCCGGGCATGCTGGGAGTTGTAGTTTTGCAACAGCTGGAGGCACCCTGGGTTAAAAACACTGCTGTATGCATTTATAGTTCTAGTAGCATTGTGCTGTTTTATTATAAATTCTGTGTGTATTGATGTACTCATTTTTTTTAATTTTTTTTTATTTTTAAGAACCAGTAGTAATGTTCTTAGAACATTACTATATTAGCTATGTGTTTTACCAAGGGATATTATAGGGCATGCTGCTCTCTTATCAACACTAGAGATGAGCGAACTTACAGTAAATTCGATTTGTCACGAACTTCTCGGCTCGGCAGTTGATGACTTCTTATCCTGCATAAATGAGTTCAGCTTTCAGGCGCTCCCGTGGGCTCGAAAAGGTGGATACAGTCCTAGGAGACTCTTTCCATCCGGTTTTCATCCATAGGGTTTTTGACTTTGCACAGTTTTTTTTTTTCTTGGAATATCAATCAAACAAGTGAAACTTTATTCATAATGGAGTGAAAAGTTAAAAACGTATACTTTTTTTTTTCTTAAAAAGCGGATGCAACCGGACATCATTTTTCAAACCGTATACGGATTAAAATTTGTACACACGTTTTGATACAGTTTAGTCAGGTTTTGAGGAATCCGTTTTTTTGTGAACCCAGCCTAAGACACAAATGTCCAAGGAAAGTGCCAAGGGGCTTGAGCGCCCTGCATTACCCTTTGGACGTCAACAGGTGACCTATGCCAGTATGCGCCTCTTGTTGTCAGCTGTTCCTGGTTCAAAAACAGGGGCGACCCAGCTGCTTGGTCTTATTGCTCTCAATAGTCACACAATGGAGCCTGCAAAAATTCCTCAAAGCAGTGTTTCCCAACCAGTGTGCCTCCAGCTGTTGCAAAACTGCAACTCCCAGCATGCCCGGACAGCCTTCGGCTGTCCGGGCATGCTGGAAGTTGTAGTTTTGCAACAGCTGGAGGCGTACTGATTGGGAAACACTGCCTTAGACATTCAATCCATTATTTACATGGTACATCTGTTGTTCAATGAAAGCTATTGTCTTTCAGTATAGTAAACATGGGCGAACCCACCACACAGCAGGCTACCTTTTTTTCGGGTTGGAGAGGGGTCTTTGCTAGAAGCCACCATTTGGCTCGTTCATGGAGTGATAAGATTTGTTTACCTGATCTGTAGATTTAGATGCACTTGTGTTGTTTGCTTCTGAGTGTCAGATGATGTATCCCCTATCCGCAGGATAGGAGATGAGTGTCAGATCACGTGGGGTGGTCTGACTGCTTGGACCCTCAGCCATCTCCTGCCCAGCACTCTGGCTCTCCGCACGAATGAAGTGTGTCGACCACAACGCAAAGCGGCATGCGCCTGGTAGAGCTGGAAATACAGCGTTCATGTATCTCCGGCTCTCATAATAGTGTTCAACAAAAAGGACCGCACTCCCAGGGGTGTCCACGGGTGCAAGCTGGTCGGGCCCAGGTCAAGAGCCCCCACAAACAGCCAGCAAAGCAAAACAGCAGCTCTCCAGTTTAGATGAAAGCGTGTCAGGCATCTGATGAATAAAGCCTGACACGCTTTCATCTAAACCGGAGTGCTGCTGTTTTGCTTTGCCGGCTCTCATAATAGAGATCCATGGAGGGGAGCATGTTGGCCACCGCTTCATGCTGTGGTCAACACAGCATCATTTATGAAAGCCGGGGGGGGGGTCCCAGCGGTCGGTCCCCCATGATCTGACTACTCTTTTAATCCAGATTATCCCAGTGTGTGGTTCTACTGTCCAGGAACCTAATGTTTGTGTACATGGCATGCATTTCTTTTGTTCGGTTGCCCATTTTTGTAATGTTTACACCATGCAGCACCCCTCTATTATAGGTTTTGCATGAGCCCACCATTTCAATTTGTCTTTTGAGCCGTTCACGTCTATTGTCACCACTTATTCATGTAAATTCACTTGTAGGAGAAGCAGGAGGAGAATGAATTGCGCTCTCTTCCCCCTCCTTCAGCAGCGCAGATTGCAGCTTTGGGTGTGACTCTGGTAAATGCAGCAAAGGAACATGGGATATCTCAGGAGGACTTCCTGTCCAGGCAGGAAATTGTTAGCGAGATGGAGAAAATCATCCAGACAAAATTGGCAGGTATGTACTTTGCATAGGCTGCGGCTGTATAAAAATTGCACTTAATTAATCATAATGGACATCTTTTGGGGGTCTGGATGTTCAGACGACTATTCATCACAAAATATGGTGGGAGAAGAGCTCGGTTAATTGCTTCTCTCCTCTTGTCGCTGCACAGGATGACGTATCTAAAAAGTATTTGGAGGTCGTCCTGTTCAGCGACAACTAAGACCAGAAGAGAATCACTTAAAGGGGTACTCCACCCCTAGACATCTTATCCCCTATCCAAGGGATAGGGGATAAGATGTCAGATCGCCAGGGTCCCGCTGCTGGGGACCCCCGGGATCGCCGCTGCAGCACCCCGCCATCATTACTGCACAGAGCGAGTTCGCTCTGTGTGTAATGACGGGCAATACAGGGGCCGTAGCATTGTGACGTCATGGCTCCACCCCTCGTGACACCACGGCCCGCCCCCTTAATGCAAGTCTATGGCAGGGGGCATGACGTCCACCACGCCCCCTCCCATAGCCTTATATTGAGGGGTCGAGCCGTGACGTCACGAGGGGTGGAGCCGTGACGTTACGATGCTCCGGCCCCTGTATCGCCTGTCATTACTCGCTCTGGGCAGTAATGATAGCGCGGTGCCGCAGCGGCGATCTCAGGGGTCCCCAGCAGTGGGACCCCAGCGATCTGACATCTTATCCCCTACCCTTTGGATAGGGAATAAGATGTCTAGGGGCGGAGTACCCCTTTAAACAAGCGCTTCTCTTTCCTCATTCTAGTGATCGCTGGGGGTCTGAACACCCGGCCTCCATTAGAGGAAAACTTTTGATGCATCTCTTTGACTTGTTCCATTTTTAAAGGGATAAGCACACTATAAATATTTTCTGCTCATGCCAGGACTCTATTCCCTAGACTTTTTTTTAATGTTGCAGCTTCAAGAAGGAAGTCAAAATCTGTCACAAACATGCAGCATATCCATGATATGTAAACATACCCATCACATATACAGTATCTCAGATAAGTCAGTCCACCACTCACATTTCTGGGAATATTTTATTCTATCTTTTCATGTGACAACACTGAAGAAATTACCCTCTTCTACAATGTAAAGTAATGAGTGCACAGCCTGTATTACAGTGTTTAATGTTGTGTCCACTCAATATAACTCAACACACAGCCATTAATGGCAACAATATTGAGTACATCCTTTAGCGGAAATGTCCAAATTGGGCCCAAAGTGTCAATATTGTATGTGGCCCCCATTATTTTCCAGCACTGCCTTAAAGGGGTACTCCGGTGGAAAACTTTTTTTTTAAATGAACTGGTGCCAGAAAATTAAACAGATTTGTAAATTACTTCTATTAAAAAATCTTAATCCTTTTAGTACTTTTTAGCAGCTGTATGCTAGAGAGGATTCTTTAATTTTTGAATTTCTTTTTTGTGTTGTCCACAGTGCTCTTTGCTGACACCTCTGTCCGTGTCAGGAACTGTCCAGAGTAGCATAGGTTTGCTATGGGGATTTTCTCTTGCTCTGGACAGTTCCTGATACGGGCATCAGGTGTCAGCAGAGAGCACTGTGGACAACACAAAAAAGAATTTGAAAAAATAAAGATTTTCCTCTGTAGCAAACAGCTGCTAAAAAGTACTGAAAGGATTAAGATTTTTTTTAATAGAAGTAATTTACAAATCTGTTTAACTTTCTGGCACCAGTTCATTTAAAAAAAATAAAATAAAATAAGCTTTCCACTGGAGTACCCCTTTTAGCCTCTTGGACATGGAGTTCACCAGAGCGTCACAGGTTGCCCCTGGAGTCCTCTTCTACTCCTCCATAACAAAATCACGGAGCTAGTGGATGTTATAAACCTTGCGCTCCCCCACCTTCCTTTTGAGGATGCCACACAGATGCTCAATAGGGTTTAGGTCTGGAGACATGCTTGGCCAGTCCATCACCTTTACTCTCAGCTTCTTTAGCAAAGCAGAGGTGGTCTTGGAGGTGTTTGGAGTTATCATGTTGGAATACTGCCCTGCAGTCCAGTCTCCAAAAGGAGAGGATCGTGCTCTGCTTCATTATGTCACAGTACATGTTGGCATTCATGGTTCCCTCAATGATCTGTAGTCCCCAGAGCCAGCAGCGCTCATGCAGCCCCAGACCATGACACTCCCACCACCATGTTTGACTGTAGACAATACACACTTGTCTTTGTTTTCCTCCCCTGGTTGCCACCACACATGCTTGGCATCATCTGTACCAAATAAGTTTATCTTGGTCGCATCGGACCACAGGATATGGTCCCAGTAATCCATGTCCTTAGTCTAATTGTCCTTAGCCCTGTTTGCGGGCTTTCTTGTGCATCATCTTTAGAAGAGGTTTCCTTTTGGGACAACAGAACAATTTGATGCAGTGTGCAGTATATAGTCTGAGCACTTACAGGCTGACCCTGAACTCCTTAAACCTCTGCAACAATTCTGGCAGCATTCATACATCTATTTCCTAAAGGCAACCTCTGGATATGATGCTGAGCCTGTTGAGTGGAACCTGTCCTGTGAAACCGCTGCATGGTCTTGCCCACCGTACTACAGGTCAGTTTCAGGGTCTTGGCAATCATTTTATAGCCTGGGCCATCTTTATGTAGAGCAACAATTCTTCGTTCTCAGTTGCTTTTCATTGGGGGACACCGATACTATTTGGTATATGCTCTTGCCACTAGGAGGCGCTAACACTAGGAAAAATAGTCGGCTCCTCCCTGGCAGAATATACCAGCCCACTAATCAGTTTTATCTAGTGTCAGTAGGAGGCAGGACACAGGTCTGGGAGCTCCCTAGTCCTGCTCTCTTATTATTACAAAGGGGCACGGTGCATAAAGTATGGACCGTTAACCCCCTTCTCACCAACGGCCAGCGCCTGTAGGTGTACCTTGGGTCCGGGTCCCCCACTGCCCCTGCTCGCCTCGCTATGGCAGCCTGGCATGATGCAGCGCAGCCTTTAGCTGACTGAAAACATCAGGAGGTGAGTATAGCCAAGAGCTAGGTAGGTATTTGCCCTTTTTTGTGCGGTGATTCACTTCCTGAACCTCTTACAGGACTATGGCGGTTTTTAAGGGGTTAATAATCTCCCCGAGTCTCTCTTACCTCTGCTACTCTGTGGACTTGGTCCGCAATGGGGCAATTTTAGGGGCTAAGGTCCCGATCTCGGTGAGTCAGGATATATCTATTATATTCTTCTCCTGCCTGTAGACTCAGTCTAGAGCTTGGGAGTTATGGCGGCCACTTCTGTTCAGGACAGCTGCCGGCTTTAGCGGCGGCTCCCTGCACTTTCTGCGGCCGCAGACTCTTTTCCCCCTCCTCTCCACCTCGGTTGTTCTGAAGTCCCCCGGTGCTCTTTTGCCGGCGGCAGCCATAATGGCAGTATGTAGCTCCGCCCCCTTCTTCCCACGCTCAGCGCAGGACTCTGGATTCAGCTGAGAGGGGACTCGCTCCCCGCTCTGTCGCAGCTGCCTTGTTTCAGTTAGTCAGTCAAGCCACCACTTTTACAAATGCCGGAGGCCATGTGTGCTGGGGACCCAGAGCGTAACTCCGTCTTCCGCCCCCGCCTCTACAGCGTAGGAACTGGGGGTCACAGGTCTCTTCCCTCCCCGGCCTGCCGTCATTATGGCATGGCAGAGTCGGCATAGCTCCGCCCTCCTTCTCCACTCCTGCAGTGTGGCATTGAGGGGTCAGTGGTTCCTCCAGCCGACGCTGTCATCGGCACTTTGTCCCTCTCCTTACTATGGGCTTATATAAAATAAATCAGATGTTACACATGCCCCTCCTTGGGGCCGTTTACTGAATCTCAGCTCTTGGTTTTATGCTTACTAATGAGCTCCCTCTGGTGGCAACTTTCTGGCCTGCATCCCTGCAGTCACTCCATATCAGCCCTTCAGACAGGACTAATGCGACCTGCTCTGGTGGGTCATTACTGAGGATTCATATTCCCTTAAATCACCCTGGTGATACACGTTATGTCTGTTCCCCCTTCTGACTGTTGCCATGTCATGCTTGCCTCCTCATGGACGATTCCAGTCCCTCCCTAGGGGTGCCTCACCCCTCCGAGGTGTCACCCTATGCCATGCCTGAGCCTACTTCCCTGCCCCTGTGCCAAAGTCCACCACATGGCCTTTCATCCCCAGGAGGGCATTAGGGAACCTATCTGCAGTGGTTTCCTCCACCGCCGGTCACCCGTCTTATGTAGCTGCGCCTACGGTGCTTTTTTCCACATACCCCACAACTAGGTTCCCGGAGGAATGACCCTGCGTGTGCAATGGTCCCTATACCAGTAAGCCAGACTGTTGTCTGCATGGTTTTCTTCTCCACTCACTTCTGCTGCATCTGCAGCTGGAGTTCCAGATCCCCACCTCTAGTGTGTGGGTTCCACGGAAGTGACCCTGCAGGGACATGGTTTGGACTTGATACATTGAGGGGTCACAATGGTCAGCATGGTTTCCTCTACCGCCTGTTATTCATCTCAGTGCTGCCGTATCCGTGGCTGGAATTCTGGTACCCCACTGCTAGTGCGAGGAGTCCGAAGGAAAGACCTGGTGTATACTATGGACCCTATGCCAGTAAGCCAGACAGTGGTCTGCGTGGTTCCTCCTCTGCCTGTCACTCATCACACGGTGATCTATCTGCAGCTGGAGTTCCGGTACTTCACTGCTAGTGTGTGATGTCCAAAGAAGTGACCCAGAGTGGACCCTATACCAGTAAGCCAGACAGTGGTCTGCGTGGTTCCTCTGTCGCCTGTCACTCATCACATGGTGATGTATCTGCGGCTGGAGATCCGGTACCTCACTACTAGTGTGAGATGTCCGAAGAAGTGACCCGGCATGTCCTATGGACCCTATACAGGTCAAGGGGGACATAATCCACGGCTCCTCCACCTCCCCCAATCTCCAGGATGGTGCGGATACTATCCATGGTTCCTAGGCCTCCCCGTCCTCCCACATGCAACAAAGGGGCACAGTGCTCTCTTATCGGTGCTGTTGTCCCCTTATCGCCACTGGCCAGCGCCTGGAGGTGTCCTCGTTATGCCAGACTGTGGTCTGCACGGTTTCTGCTATGCAGGGCTGGAGTTTCCCGTACCTCCTTGCTGGTGTGGGACAAGGTCCATGCAGGTACTAGGGACTCATGCCTGTCAGCCAGACATTCGTCTGCATAGTCTCCTACACAACCAGGTCGCCCATCAGATTGGCCGGATCCTTTCTGTGGGGGTTTTCGGAGAGTGACCCTGCACATTCAAGGATCCTAAGCCAGTCATCCAGATGGTGGTCTGTATGGTTTCCTACTCCCGTAGGGTTGCCTACCATACATCCTGCACCGTAGCGAACGTTCAGTAACCCACTGCAAAGGTGAGGTTCCGAATGAGTGAGCCCAGGTCATTCAATGGGCACTAAACCATGCACCACATTACGGTTCGCAGGGTTCCCTACTCTACCAGGTCCCTCTCCACATGCCTGCCGCTCTCACGGCTGACGGCTGGTAACCCAATTTCAGTGTGTGGTTCTGAATGCTGTATCCCGGTGTGTTCCATGGTCCCTATGCCCATTAGCCATACTGTCTGCATGGGTTTCTAATTCACCAGGTCACCTCCCTCCTTCCTGCCGCTTCCGCACCTCAAGTCCGGTGATTCACTTTCATTGTGAAGTTCCGAAAACATGAGAAAACTTATCACCCATGCTATCATCCACACAGATATATCAGCAAACAGTGGATTTTAGAATCCGCAGTACACTCATTCTGATGCAAATTTGCTAGAGATTTTTATTTAATGGATTTAACTGCCCCTGTGTAAGGCTGCATTCACACCTCGTTTTCAGCCTACGGTTGCCGGATCCGGGTGGGGGAGGGGAAAATCGTGCGCTCCCGTACACCAGCCAGACCGGCGCTGAAATCCATTTACTTTAACGAGCCGACCGGATTCAAACAGTGACTCCGGTCGGCTCATTTTTGACCCGTATCCGGTTTCCTGACCAGTAGTATTCTACGGTTTTAGGTCTGGTCACAAAACCGGATACAGGTAAAAAATAAGCCGAACGGAGTCACCGTTTGACTCTGGTTGGCTCATTAAAGTAAATGGATTTCAGCACCGATCCGGCTTGGGTACGTGAGCGCCGGGTTTTCCCTTCCTCCAGCCGGATTCGGCAACCGTAGGCTGAAAACGAGGTGTGAATGCAGCCTTACAAGGGTGAAATATTTCATAAATCCTTGTCAAAAATTGTATCTAACCCATGTGGACTTTGTTGCAGATTTGGCCTGGACATGTTGCCAGGAAGCCACGCTACCTTTATTTGCCTCAATTCTGGTTATAACAGTAAATTCTATTACTATTGTACATACAAACCTCTTTTAGTTACCGGACAATTTGCATTGATAATATACACTTACATTTTCCAGTTGTCTCCTTTTATTCAGGGTTATCTTTTCGCCTTTGCCTTTTTGTCATTTAGATATATGGTTTGTTTTAGTTTGAATCTTGAGCCATTTCTATAGATTTGATTGTAATGGAAATCCAAGCTGTGAAAGTAGTCCCTGGTCAAAAGAACTGGCTGATGAACGGAAACCCGCCCAGCCTGACCTGACTCCAGTACTTAACATGCCTGCGGGTGTACAGTTTACTTACAGCACAATAGACGGGTTGTACAACTCGCTATTCTCACTGCCAAATTACTTCTCAGGAGGGATTAGTACTCCTGGGCCAATTGCTTGGTATTATGAACGGACGCCAGTAAGTGTAGTTAACCTGGTATCATGTATCCACACAGGCAGCCATATTGGTGGCCTAAATAATGTGTTTCATCAGGCTGTCTCTGCGTTTTGCTTTACTAGATTATGTGACATGTTTGCAGTAAGTTGGGTATAAATAAAGAGGTGATCTGTTTCTTTAAAATTGACAGGATAGGCCAGTAGTAAGACTGGAGGGGTCGGCTTTTGGCACCCCCGGCGGGTAGCTGTTTAAAGTGTACACACAGATACATAGATTTTATATTGGCTGTGCTCAGTGTTGTTGCAACTCAGTCCCAACAGGATGAGATGCAGTGATCTGCAATACCGAGCACAGGACCCCAGACCAAGGGGGCACAGCCCTCACTAAAGCACCGTGGCCTCTTCAAACAGCTGATCGTCTGGAGTGTCACGGGTCAGATTCTCTACAGATCTATTACATCCTGAGGATAGGCCTTTAGTTTTAAAGACCCAGATTACCCCTTAGGTTTTTTATCAACTGCATGTTAAAAACCACTTGCTTTATCCCCTTTGTCTCTTGTTTTAGAGTGTTCTCTGAGAATGTACGGATCGTCCCTGACTAGATTTGCATTTAAAACAAGTGACATTAACATAGATGTAAAGTTTCCACCTAAGGTAAGTTTTATGGTAAAGTTAATTAAATGTTAGTTCATATACTTTGTAAGTAATTGGATTTAAAATTAGGGATCGACCGATATCGATTTTTTTTAGGGCCCATCCCGATAATCTGTGACCTTTCAGGCCGATAGCCGATAACTTATACCGATATTCCGGTATAAGTTATCGGCTATTTCCCCCCACCCGGCCCCGCAGATCAATGATTTAAAGCTGGCGCTTTAAATCAATGAACTGCAGCGGCTTTTGCAGGGCCAGAGACCGCCGCCGCCACCCGCTTCTCTCCCCCTGCCTGTTCTGGGGGTCCTCCCTAGTCCAACCACCACCGCCGATGCCCCCATTGCCTCCCCCATCCCCGGTTTTATAATTACCTGTTCCCAGGGTCCGTGCTACTTCTGGCTTCGGCGGGGTCCTGAGCTGTCACTGTGCGCACTGACGGTGACGTCGCGTTGAGGACGTCACTCGTCATTGTGCTGCGCAGCATGCAGGACCCCGCAGGAGCCAGAAGTAGCGCTGACCCCGGGTACAGGTAACTATAAAACCGGGGATGGGGGAGGCGGTGAGGAGGCGGGGCATTATCGGCATATCGGCAAGGTAATTGCTGATACCGATAATGTCCAAAATCGTGAATATGGCCCGATAATATCGGCCAAACCGATATAATCGGTCGATCCCTATTTAAAATGTGTTCGGTGTTATCTCATGAAGGCCATCCCTGTCCATATATACCCTGTTAGGCCATATGGACATCATGGACCACGGAAACCTGCTAACATGTAGCTTCATCAGGGGGAAATGTCCTGCTGGCTGAGGCGTCCTCTGGCCAAATTGGCTTCTGGGGGTGTTGGGGGCCAGACTTGTGGCTTGTACCTGATTACCAGAGCTGCTCCCATATAAAAAGCATTGTCTATTTTTGACGGGGTTGTTCAAGAATTGGTTTGTTATAAGATTTCCTGCAATTACTTTAACTTACAGCAGTATAGGGAAATTATTGGAATTTCTTAAAGGGGATTTGTGTTTATATATTCTGCTTTCCTGGGTTGCATATTGTATTTCCAGACACAAAGGGTAAAAGGGAACCTGCCATCTCTTTCATGCTGTCTGATCCACAAGACATTGGTACACTCCCTGAGGGTCTACCGCACTGTTTCCCAACCAGGGTGCCCCCAGATGTTGCAAAACTACAACTCCCAGCATGCCCGGACAGCCAAAGGCTGTCCGGGCATGCTAGGAGCTGTAGTTTTGCAACACCAGGAGGCACCCTGGTTGGAAAACGCTGGTCTGCAGTAGACCAGCGTTTCCCAACCAGGGTGCCTCCAGGTGTTGCAAAACTACAACTCCCTTTGGCTGTCCGGGTATGCTGGGAGTCCGGCACCCTGGTTGGGAAACAGTGCAGTAGACCCTCAGGGATTGCACCAATGTCTTGGGTCAGACAGCATGAAAGTTGAGTTCAATTGAAAAATCTGTATACAAGCAGCCTTTTTGGAGCTTTTGTCACAAAAATGACTGAAACATATATTTAAAAAAAATTTATAATTTTGAATAAAAAAAAAAAGTATAAATAAAAACAAAAAAACTAGATGGTTCAAGAGTGAGCATTCTGTTAATGGCTATTGACTACCATAACAGTATGTGACTTTGTTCATGATAAAAAATTAAATGAACCCTAAGGAAGCACTCCATATTAATCTCTTTTTTCCTGTTTAGTGTAGAATAGGCCATTATTAAAGAATAATTTAGAGGACCTTGTGAATGCCTTGTGTATTCTTATTTTACTTGATGTGCCATTTATAGGTTTTCTGCCATCATCATTCCTTCTTCCACTCTAAAATGGGTCTCCCAATACAGTTTGCAGTTTTCACGATGCCTTTATGTCTCCCAGCTCTCCCTGCAGAGTCTCAGTGCACTCCTTTGAGATGAAGCCTCAGTCTGTCTCCTTGTTGTATGTTACACCCTGTCAGCTCTTACAAACAGGAGGAAAAAGATCAGTGTCAGGCTGCATCTCATTGTATTATTCTGCAATTTTTGCAAGCAGGAGATGGTAGAGAGTAACAGTGCCCTAAAACCTCTTGACAAAGCCGCATCTTGCGGCGAAACATGTCGAGGGGGGCATAGGACTGGTTTTAATATACAGTGCAGACTCCCCCAATTAACTGTATGCACACTGCAGGTACACACAGATAGACAATAGGTGATGCCTGATTGGCACTAAAATGAGCACTGCAAATATGGGAGGAGAGATACACTGGAACTTTTAACCATTTTTTTTGGTGTTACGAGTCAATAAAGAATACACCTTTTATTAAATATATGGAAAGTATAGGGAATTAGTGGATCACCTTGGTGATCTTTTGGTTAATTGGTTTAAAACAACCCTCCATATATTGGTCTGAAATTGGATCATAGAGAGAAACAGTGTAGATATAAGGGAGTTTTTTTTAATTCTGCAGCTAGTCATTGTTTAGATTCACCTTCTATATCACTGCACTCCTGCTCCTTTTAGTTTATGGCACAAATTATATCTTTAGCATTGCCCTATGCATGGAGGGACATACAGATGAACAAGAAGGGTGCAACTTGGTTCAGAGGTGTGGGTATTTAATAGGTGATAATGTATTACTGTAGTCAGCCACACAGAAGAGACTGGTCTCCTCTCTATACATTATGGCATGTATTTTACTGGAGTGGTCACATATCCACCTGCAATAATAAAAGGACTTAATTTGTGTGGATGCAACTGAGCTCGGCTGAAACAAATAACACTGCCGGAATGCAACTGGTGAGCTAGCTTTAAATGTGCCCAAAAGAGATCACACTCTAGGGATATGGTAGTTGAGCCATTTCCAACAGAATACTTCTACTGTTGATACATATGATTCTGTGTTTTCTCAATTTATTACTGCTTCCCTCTGTATTTTCTAACTCCCTCTTCCCCTTTTCTATTCCCCCCCCCCCAATCATATTTGTTTCAGATGAGCCAGCCAGATGTTTTAATCCAAGTTCTTGATATTCTGAAAAACTGTGGTAATTAATTTTTAATTCCCTTGTTCCATACTGTCAGAACTAATTTATGATCTCTGTAGTTAGAAATTATGTGCAAATCATATTTTAGGCCACTAATATACACTGCTCAAAAAAATAAAGGGAACACATTCACTAAGATAACACACATCCTAGATCTGAATGAATGAACTAATCATATGAAATACTTTCATTTTTACATAGATGAATGTGCTGACAACGAAATCACACAAAAATTATCAATGGAAATCAAATTTATCAACCCATGGAGGTCTGGATATGGAGTCACACTCAAAATCACAGTGGAAAACCACACTACAGCCTGATCCAACTTTGATGTAATGTCCTTAAACCAGTCACAATAAGGCTCAGTAGTGTGTGTGGCCTCCACGTGCCCGTATGACCTCCCTACAATGCCTGGGCATTCTTCTGATGAGTTGGCGGATGGTTTCCTGAGGGATTTCCTTCCACACCTGGACTGAAGCATCCGCCAACTCCTGGACAGTCTGTGGTGCGATGTGCTCAATCGGATTCAGGTCTGGGGAATGGGCGGGTCAGTCCATAGCATCAATGCCTTCCTCTTGCAGGAACTGCTGACACACTCCAGCCACATGAGGTCTAGCATTAGGAGGAACCCAGGGCCCAACCACACCAGTATATGGTCTCACAAGGGGTCTGAGGATCTCATCTCTGTACCTAATGGTAGTCAGGCTACCTCTGACAAGCACATGGAGGGCTGTGCGGCCCCCCCCAAAGAAATGCCACCCCACACCATTACTGACCCACCGCCAAACCAGTCATACTGGAGTATGTTGCAGGCAGCAGAACGTTCTCCATGGTGTCTCCAGACTCTGTCAGGTCTGTCACGTGCTCAGTGTGAACCTGCTTTAATCTGTGAAGAGCACAGGGCGCCAGTGGCAGATTTGCCAATCTTGGTGTTTTCTGGCAAATGCCAAACGTCCTACACGGTGTTGGGCTGTAAGCACAACCCCCACCTGTGGATGTCGGGCCCTCACACCACCCTGATGGAGTCTGTTTCTGACCATTTGAGTGGACACATGCACATTTGTGGCCTGCTGGAGGTCATTTTGCAGGGCTCTGGCAGTGCTCCTCCTGCTCCTCCTTGCACAAAGGCAGAGGTAGCGGTCCTGCTGCTGGGTTTTTGCCCTCCTACGGCCTCCTCCACGTCTCCTGATATACTGGCCTGTCTCCTGGTAGCGCCTCCATGCTCTGAACACTACGCTGGCAGACACGGCAAACCTTCTTGCCACAGCTCGCATTGATGTGCCATCCTGGATGAGCTGCACTACCTGAGCCACTTGTGTGGGTTGTAGACTCCGTCTCATGCTACCACTAGAGTGAAAGCACCGCCAGCTTTCAAAAGTGACCAAAACATCAACCAGGAAGCATAGGAACTGAGAAGTGGTCTGTGGTCACCACCTGCAGAACCACTCCTTTATTGGGGTGTCTTGCTAATTGCCTATAATTTCCACTTGTTGTCTGTTCCATTTGCACAACAGCATGTGAAATTGGTTGTCAATCAGTGTTCTTCCTGAGTGGACAGTGTGATTTCACAGAAGTGACATTGACTTTGAGTTACATTGTGTTGTTTAAGTGTTCCCTTTATTTTTTTGAGCAGTGTATTTGTGTTAAATGAAGTTATGCTTTAGTGTTGATATTCTACTCAGTTTATTAAAATGTTACTGTCATTAAAATAACTTTTGATTGTTGCTCAGACCTGAGAGCCGCTGTGATAGTGATAAACAGTCATGGCCGTAAATGTTGGCACCCCTGAAATCTTTCTTGAAAAGGAAGTATTTCTCACAGAAAATGATTGCAGTAACATGTTTTGATATACACATGTTTATTCCCTTTGTGTGTATTGGAACTAAACCAAAAAGAGAGGAGAAAAAGCAAATTGGACATAATGTCACCAAACTCCAAAAATGGGCTGGACAAAATTGGCACCCTGTCAAAATTGTGGGAAAATAAGATTGTTTCAAGCATGTGATGCTCCTTTAAACTCACCTCGGGCTGCTAACAGGTGAAGGCAATATACAAATCCCACCTAAAAGCATATAAAAAGGAGAGAAGTTCACTTAGTCTTTGCATTGTTTGTCTGTGTGTGCCATACTAAGCATGGACAACAGAAAGAGGAGAAGAGAACTGTCTAAGGACTTGAGAACCAAAATTGTGCAAAAATATCAACAATCTCAAGGTTACAAGTCCATCTCCAGAGATCTAGATTTGCCTTTGTCCACAGTGTGCAACATAATCAAGAAGTTTGCAACCCATGGCACTGTAGCCAATCTCCCTGGGCATGGACAGTAGAGAAAAATGTATGAAAGGTGTGAACGCAGGATAGTCAGGATGGTGGATAAGCAGCCCCAAACAAGTTCCAAAGATATTCAAGCTGTCCTGCAGGCTCAGGGAGCATCAGTGTCAGTGCGAAGTATCTGTGAAATGCTATGGCAGGAGACCCAGGAGGACCCCACTGCTGACACAGAGACATAAAAAAGTAAGACAAAAATTTGCCTGTTTACCGAAAACGGAATGAGGCCTATAAAGAAAAGAGCACAGTACCTACGGGGAAATATGGTGGCGGTTCAATGATGTATTGCTGCCTCTTGCACTGGGTGCCTTGAATGTGTACAAGGCATCATGAAATCTGAGGATTACCAATGGATTTTGGGTCGCACTGTACAGTCCAGTGTCAGAAAGCTGGGTTTGCGTCCAAGATCTTGGGTCTTCCAGCAGGACAATGATCCCAAACATACGTCAAAAAGCCCCCAGAAATGAATGGCAACAAAGCGCTGGAGAGTTCTGAAGTGGCAGCAATGAGTCCAGATCAAAATCCCATTGAACTCCTGTGGAGAGATCTTAAAATCGCTGTTGGGAAAAGGCGCCTTCCAATAAGAGACCTGGAGCAGTTGGCAAAGGAAGAGTGGTCCAACATTCCTACTGAGAGGGGTAAGAAGCTTATTGATGGTTATAGGAAGCGACTGATTTCAGTTATTTTTTTCCAAAGGGTGTGCAACCAAATATTAAGTTAATGGTGCAAATAATTTTGTCCAGTCCATTTTTGGAGTTTGGTGACATTATGTCCAATTTGCTTTTTTTTCCTCCCTTTTTTTGGTTTAGTTCCAATACACAAAGGGAATAAACATGTGTAAAGCAAAACATGTGCTACTGCAATCCTTTTCTGTGAGAAATAATTCATTTTCTAGAAAAATTTCAAGGGTGCCAACATTTATGGCCATGGCTGTATATACCGGGAAGCGGGCAGCGTTCCACTCCACTCCGTGGCCTGCTGACAGATCAGAGTTTATGCAGCGAAAAGGTGGGATCTGCTGGCCAGCTGGGGAATAGATTGCGATGCCGCCCAGCTTAAAACTCACAATCACAGTGGGTCTCAGGAGTAAGACTTGGTGCAATCGACTGCCTTTAACATGTGTGAACAACATGTTATAGTAAAGCTGGACATACCCCCCTTATGTCTTCTCTTTATGAAATCCAGCTCACTATGTGGACGTTGAATCTGATTTCCATGCAAAGGTTCCTGTTGTGTTTTGCAAAGACAAGAAGAGGTACGTTTCTGCCCCGACAAACTTCCTAATCATGCTGATTACATTTCTCTTTGTTTTTGCACCAAGAGATCTAGTTCTCTTATACAGAGCTCCAGATCCCCTGCATAGACATAAATCATACAATTCTGGCTTCCTGCGTTCACCTCGTTTGTGTTTGCATTAAAAGGGAATTCACTTTAAAGTGTACCTGTAAAGTATTTGTATAATGCAGCACTGTGCACAGAAGTAATTTTATTAAAATATGTTCAATTTGAATTGGTGCGGGAATACCTTCATAGAGCGCCCATTCCCCCCCATAAAGGAATTTAGAAAAATTACTTTTGTGCGCAGTGATACACACTCGTCATTCTTATACAACTTTACAGGTGCCCTTTAAAAGAACACATGGTGGGATAAAAAAGAATAAAAACATGTACTCTACCTCTACCGCCATCTCCCCACCACGGCACTTCCTGCTCTCTTCTTGACACGTAGGAAATGTCCACTTAGCTGAGGTGAGTTATCACTATTACCACTGAATGAGCAGGCATTTGCTCTGTGGCAGTAGGACTGACACCAACAGGGAAACTATGGCAAGTGAGTACTTTTCATGTATATAATGAATGCTCCACTCAACCCCTTTAAGCTCTAATGGTAGCTGCCAGCAGATAAAATGTTATTATTTATTCCCACAATGAAGATCAGAGTTGACACTGATTCCATCCGACAGTAGCTTCTATTTTGGAGGTCGAGCATTCTCAGATAAGTTCCATTTATTTACAGAGGGCATTGGAGGGTGCTATACCGATGCCTATGTCATAGATCCATCCTGTAAGTAGGGGGTGGGGGCATGCACAGTTGGAGTCCTCAGCTCTTCTTCTTGGTGGATGCATTGTACAGTATTTATCACTGCGACTCAGGCAATCTAATACTGAACCCGCCCTCACTCACCATGTATTCACTTCCTCTCTGAGTCTGCTGTGCTGGGTCTCTTCATCCAATCACTACAGGCTGCTCTGTAACCCCCTCCTCTCTGTTTTCATGCGGCACTCTGATAGGACAGGAGTGAGCACAGAGGAGTGCTACTCCTGCCCTCACTTCCAGGACTTTGTTCCAGCCTGTGCTTAAGCTGGGACAAAGATGATGCTGCAGCCGGACAGGATTGTGTTCTGGATGATATAGGGACCCCTAGTGGTTGTTTTTATAAGCCATGATTTTTATTTAAAAAAAAAAGGTAACAACATTGTTTTTATGACATATATTAGAAAGGTTAATGTTTTACCAAGATGTACGAAATATAAAAGGTTTTTGTTTCTGACCGTGCCCATTTAACCTATGTCTGTTCAGGGGACTTTGAGCTGGTTTTAGAAAAAAAAAATTTTTTTTAATTTTTTTTTTTGGCACAGATTTAGTTTGCTTTAGTAATGATGATTGTTTTACCCCTAGTGGATTAACATGCAAAGTTAGTGCCGGAAATGACACAGCGTGCCTTACTACCGAATTATTGGCAGCAGTTGGCAGACTGGAGCCTGTGCTCATCCCCTTGGTGTTGGCTTTTCGCTACTGGTCGAGGGTGAGTAATAGTTTTAGGAAGTTGAACCTTTTTTTTTGGATTCCTGTAAATACTATAAGTTTACACACTCAGGTTGAGTAGTTATAGGCGGAATATTCCTTGTCTCTTTCAGCTATGCCACATCGACTGCCAAGCAGAAGGTGGGATCCCGTCGTACTCTTTTGCCTTAATGGTGGTATTTTTTCTACAGAAAAGACAGCCACCAATCCTTCCAGCATACTTAGGATCCTGGGTAAGCATTTTATGCATGTGGTTCCATTCTTTTTAATACGCTATGTGCCGTCATTTTATCAACATCTCTGCCATGCATCTTAAACAATAGGTAGATGGCTTTGAAACAAAGAGGATGGATGACTATCATCTAAAGGGTGTATCTGAAGAGAAGTATGTTGAATGGGAGTACAGACTACCCAGCAATGACGGCAAGAATTTGGGAATGGAAGGAAGAGGAAGAGCTGAGAACCACAGGAGGAATGCAGGATCTGAAGCTGAGAACAGGAGGAATAAAGAGAAGCATGGAAAGGCAAGTAATAAAGTCTAGTGTGCACAAGGGATTGGTTTAAAGGGACTGTTTTTAACAATTCAGGGGTGAGAGCCTCTACAGAAAAAAACCCTGCACATTCTGATATTTAAATGGAATCTGACACCAGTGTCACTCACACTAAACTGCAGGTTCAGGCTAATAAAGCGGATAAAACAGATTCCAGCTATGTTTTTGCTTTTTTGACGCAAATATGTAAATTACCTGCTTTGGTGCACCCGTTGCATTCCCTAACCCTTGGTGTATGTTATGCCTGTCCAGCTTGGCCCTGTATAACACCCTCTTCATTGCTCTGCCTTCAAGCATATAGTCAATATGTGCTGTGAGATCTCCAGCACAGCCAGCCTTTACCACCACTCTGCATGCACCGCTTCCATGCTGCTTCCCTAAGGCAATGAGCAGAGCAGCTTCACATTGCTCCACTTTAAAGTTCAAAATCTTTAAATTAAAGTGGCATTTTTCCCATTTGATCAGCACAAAAACTTATTAAAAATATTAACCCATAAGATAGATGAACCCTAAAATGATGGCATTAAAAAGTACAACCACAAAAATCAAGCCCTCATATGGCTTTGTCAATGGAAAAATAAAAAAGTTACAACACTTTGAAAAACGAAAAAACAATTGCACGGCGGCAAAGGGGTTTCGAGCTGGTGGACGGGAACCATGAATACTAGCTGTCAACAAGAGAGAGATTAGAAGATATATCTAATATATAATGAACCAGGCAAGGTTGCTAAATGGAGCCAATTGCAAACCTGTTTATGCTGCCATGTTCTACACATAGAGACATGACTAAGGAGATGGAAATACCTTTTGAAATGTTAAGTCAGAAAATAAAGCAAAAAGCAGGGGAAATCCATGCCTGCTTAAAGGGGTACTCCGCCCCTGGCATCTTATCCCCTATCCAAAGGATAGGGGATAAGATGTTAGATCGCCGCGGTCCCGCTGCTGGGGACCCCGGGGATCGCCGCTGCGGCAACCCGCAATCATTACTGCACAGAGCGAGTTCGCTCTGTGCGTAATGACGGGCGATACAGGGGCCGGAGCAGCGTGACGTCATGGCCCGTCCCCTTGATGCAAGTCTATGGCAGGGGGCTTGACGACCGCCAGGCCCCCTCCCATAGACTTGTATTGACGGGGGCGGGCCGTGACGTCACGAGGGGCGGAGCCGTGACGTAACGATGCTCCGGCCCCTGTATTGCCCGTTATTACGTGCAGAGCGATCTCTCTCTGCGCAGTAATGATAGCGCAGTGCTGCAGCAGCGATCCCCGGGGTCCCCAGCGGCGGGACCCCAGCGATCTGACATCTTATCCCCTATCCTTTGGATAGGGGATAAGATGTCTAGGGGCGGAGTACCCCTTTAAAGCAGAGTATATTAGAAG